>NC_081448.1:3279669-3408154 GCF_007210705.1 Tigriopus californicus
CATGTATCACTGATCCCGGTTGGGTTGTTGGATACCGTCCGTGATATCTACATGGAGAACTACTCGATGGATGATGACCCGAGACTTCCACGATCAGTGTGCCAGGCGTGCTTACGGTGGTTGTATTCCTTATTTCGGAAGGGGGATTTTTCCAGACCAATATCATCAATCTTCCATTGGTCATCTATGGCAGTCTAGACATTTTTGGTGTATTGGAATGGCTACATTGGGCTAAATTGAAATCTCAGTTTGGCTATTTTAGTTCTCTTGAACCTGGCAACACTGCAAGGACGGAAGGAGCGTGCGGCTCCTACTCCTCCACCTCTGGCACTTCTTACTCTTACCTCCCAAAGTCGACACAATGCACTCGGACATGAAACTGGTCGATTGCATGGTTCAGATTTGCCCTCAATCCACTTACTCTCCTCCTCTCTAGTTTTCCACCCCCAGGGAGTAGGAAACCCTCGTAAAAGAAATAGCTATTCCTGTATAAGTTGATTTAATTTGCCCTGGTATAAAATTTCTTGCATAAGTTTGGCCACACCATTTTCCCCTCAAGTGTCTTTGTACAAACCCAAGTTGGAGCAAGTTCCTACTTGGGCAAGTTAAGCACCGGACTACTTGCCCTGTCGGTGCTTGCTTCACATCAGTAGCCCCTATCTCTAGTTACATGAAATCAGCAGCGGGCAAAATTATTCCTTCCCCTCGATGACTCCACATAATCCCTCGGCAACTGATGCCATCACATGAATACGATCAAGGTGGGACAGTCTTCTGAGAACCTCAGAAGTTTAAATATTGTTCCAAGCGAATGCCAATGAGAAATGACTTGACAACTTTGTTTTGCCACCTTTTGTATGACCAATTCATATTCCATAAACATGAACCACTGGAATGTGAAGAGTCTAGAATTGGCATTACAGAATCGATTGAACGCATCGCGTTCATCTTCATTTGAGACCGATTGAAGGTTTTCAATTTTCACCTCAATTGACAAAGTGGATCAAAAGCTATGCCCTCTCAAAGCTCACAATATAATCTTCACAGATTGAATGAGATGGTCTTCTTATGGGCATTGGTTACCAAAAGAGGGCTAAATCATTCAATCTGTGGCCTTTTATATACCATGCCATGAGAGGTCATAACTTTTGGCCCATTCGTTCGATTGAGCCGAAATTTGGATCATGCACGTAATTGCAATGACCCGAGACTAGGCGCAATTGAAGGAAAATGCCAGGCGTTCCCTCGCTATTTCAGCCTCGAATGGAGAAACTACATTTTGACCCACCCTATTGCTAAACGTCCATTGTGGTGTGATTAGTCTTTTCAATAAGAGGAGCTGACATAAATGCAAAATGTATTAACACTACCAGAGCGTTTCCGTCTTCGACTGGAGGCTCTATTGTATTATGTTCAATTAATAATATATATAAAAGCACAACGAGAACAACATATGTATCAACTATCATCAAAAGTCATTCGATCAGGCCCATGATTGCGCATGTAGCGACGATATTGTTTGTATCGCCCACTTTGAGCGAGTTTGGCCCTCATTTCATCCTCTGTGACCTGTTTCCATTGTTGGAAACTATCTTTCTTCCACAACTCCAAGTCCAAGAACTCGTTCTTTTCCTCCTCTGACATGGACTAAAATAAGAATCAAACATGTTGGCTTAAATGAAGACAACCTCTCAAAATGTATAGTTTGATGGCCTTACGTTGAACTGGCCTTGACTCAAGCCCATGTTCTTGCGTATCACATAAAGTTTATCTTGGTCCTCGTAGTCCTCGCATTTGATGCCGTACTTCCAAAACCAGCGCCCATAAAAGTGCGTCCAAGAGCATATCGTCCAAGGCAGGAAGATCATCTGGACCCAGAGAACATCCGTGACCTTGGGCTTGGCATACCCACCCTGGATATCCATTTTATCCTCGATGACCTGGCGAATGACACGGTCATCCTCCTCCTTGATTTGCTCTTTCGATTTGCCCCGGTCTAATTTCTTGTCCCGTTTGAGCAGGCCATCTTCTTTGGCAATTTCCATGGCCTTGATGCGATATTTGGGCATGGCCACTAAATACTTCATGGCATCTTCATAATTCGTCCAGGACGAGTAGTACTGGATCAAGGAGATCACGGATATGGTCACGGCAATCACAATCCGGACATCCACTTTGGGCGACATGCGGCGTCGATAGTAACGATAGTAATTCTGCCACATCTCCTCCGGATGTTCCAGCATGTAGTTGTACTCTTCTCGGGACTCATCATCCTTCAACACCTCATATCTGCAAGCCATCAATGTCATCTCAAACAAGGATTCAATCACTCATAAATCCATCATCTCATTCTCCTTACGCTGTGGCAATTTGCATGAACTTCTTCTCGCCCGTCTCCTTTTCCTCGGGTGTCTTGAACCGATCCGGATGCCATTTTCCGGCCAACTTCCGGTAGCTCTTGCCAAACTCGGATTTGGGAGAGTCTCGGGTGACCCCCAAGACTAAAACCAAATGCACAAAAATGAGTTTAAGTCCGCTTGTTCACTTTCATACCTCCAACTCTTACCTTCATAACAGTTCTGGTCTCCACAGTAAAGATCCTGGGCCTGGATTGACGCACTGAAGAGTAGAACCAGCCCCCAATGCCAGTACAATCCCATGTTGTTCCAATGGATCCTTAAGCCAGATAAACGAGGATATTCATTATCTTCCCGACCTCCTGCGCCTCAGCTCATCAACCACCAAAAGAAGAGCTGGTGCGAGATCGAAAAACGGTGTTCAAGGATTCAATGAGTGTCGAAACCCTCTTGTTCTTCTTCTTGTGCGATACTGTGCTAGGGGCAGACGTGGATGGTTGGATGTTGGTTGGGTGGTTGGAGAGGGATCTTCTTCCTTTTGGCCTCCTTCTTCTCCCTCCTGTTCTTCCTCTCAATCTCTTGCAGTGGTCCTTGTTTGGACCCTTCTGCTGGCTGCATGCAGCATTGCACAGATGCTGAAGAATCACCTAGCATGCTTTGAGGAGGCACAGCTGAAAAAAAACGACTGAATGACGGCGGCGGCACACGGCACGCACATCTTGGAATGGAGTTGCCCGGCCTGGATGATTTGTAGATTTTATGGGATTGACATGCACGTTTGAAGGTAAATTAGATCATGACCCTTTTGTTGTAGGGATGAAAAAGATTGCGAGGCGGCAAGGGATGGCTGTGAAAAGTATGTTGGGGAAACCTCATTTCGTTGAGAAATATTCTCAGTGGGGTAAGGAAAATAGATTCAAAGGTTGAGTGATTTAGCGATACTAAATTGCGCTTGAGTTTTTGATTAAGTTCCATTCTGTGCCCTAAAAAACAAATACTCAGAATTTATAAATTGCGTTCAATGTTATACCGTATTCATTGTCGGTCATATTATTTTTTTTCGTCCGATATTTGATTGCAGACCATAGTATACACCCATATTCATGTGTACAAAGACATGGAGTCCGTCAGGACGGCGTGCATGTCAAAAATCAAAAAGCTATTACTTTGACAATGTGATTTAAATCAAAGGGCCCTTCACTGAGTTAGAAAATGTATTTATTATATTCGCTCTCACGTTTGAAAATTTGGCATAATATTTACACGATTGCAAAACTGAAAGAGTTTCCATATTCATGGAATGTGTGAGTGTGGACTCTTCAATCAGATTCCATCAGAGGTAAAATGTCAACGTGTTCTGTCTAAGCTATCCTGGCAAAATATATGAACAGAGTTCCCTATTTCAAAGGGATTCGACTTTACTTATTAATGAGTAATTCCGTATCTTAAAAGTTGCCTTCCCATATAAATAGATGCTCACCCACGCCATCAATGGCAGTCAAGAGACCAACGAGCCGTGTGGTTTGCTGGCTCTTTTATGCGTTTAGATTGCAATTTGCCGCCTCTCAGTTGCTAGTATATTAATATAACAAGAGCTGTCCATGACTTCTTGAATTATTGAATGTTGTTTGATATACAAATTTCCATTGTGGACCATCATGACAAAGCCATTTAATAAAGACCACATCCATGAACATATACGGTAGTTTGGGAATGTAGCAAAACCTACTGCAATTCTTGTCTTGAGCAAAATTTACTGCCATTGTACTTGCTGATTTTTCCCCACCAAATTCACTTAATTTTTCAGATTTACAAATTGAAAGCACTAGCAAATTTCAATATAACTTTTTTATCCCCTTTCCTATGGTTGATGATTCACTCTTAAATGAAATTTGATGTACTCGTTGATATTGTTTCGATTTTAAACAGATCTTGGGCATGACGCTTTTCGATAAAGTTGAACAGAATATTTAAAGCTTTGGGTGTCCTTTTCTTGCTTTTGAATATAGTATGAATGACGATTGGGAAAGTTTTTAAATCATTCCATATTGTAGGACAAAGGGAGAGCAAAGGACAATGGGAGGACCACGGAGACTTTTGTCAAATTCTGTTTCATGAATTGAACTTCAGGGATCAAGAATATTGTAAAATGTGAGGGATAACAGATTAAAATAAGTGGAGTCCAATCTTCATTGACTAAGGTTCCAATTTCGCATCGATTCTTTTGATCAATAGCGTTTTCTTTGTATGTGTGAATGCAGTTTACAGCGGATCCAAAATACCAAAATTCACTTTTTTCAATTGCACCTATTCAAGTCTAGTCATCTTCAGTGTGACATCATGTTTTTGGTTACTGTACTGTATTATTTAATGAAATCAGAATTCTTCATTATTTCATCCACTATATACACTCACATATTTATGCCTTAAGTTATGACCTGACTTAGCGTCACAATACACTTTCATTACTTTAATATCGACATTTCTAATTCTAAGCCAGCTATTTTGTTATCAGCTTTGAGTATGACGAGCCTAGGATTTTCAAAACGGTTAAATGATTGTTGTAAAACTGAGAGCAAATGAAAATATACTAGAGCCGTGGTTACAATGTACCAACATCATATCAAATTTTATTAAGAAACGATTTTCAAAGGTTTAGGCCATTGCATTCTTTTCTTACCGCCAGGGACAAAAATAATGCGATATGGGAAAGGACACTACATTATTTTAGTCCCTGTGTTGGGCTAGTGGCATTATTTTGTTTTGAGGCTGTTGAATGTGTTAAATGTGTTTTTTTTTTAGCAACACCATGGCTTGATTTATGAACGTAATATTTTCAATCAAGACATGGGCGCCTAAGAGCAGATATCATTATCAAAAAATATTTCTTACTTGCCTAAAAAAATGTGCTTCAAATATTTTAAATCCATTTAATAAATGGAACTGATTACTAAATTAAGTTGAGTTTTGCCGCTCAAGATAGGATGTGCCAAAGACGATCAGGTCAGTTGATTTAACGACTTTGCACTTCAACTGCAGATATTTGACTGATGGGCAAATAATTCATATCTTTTGAATGAAATGTTTGCCTAGGTGTCTAGGTTTGGATTTAAATCTGGAACGATCATTATTTGGGCCTTGGTAGTGCTTAAAAAAGCAAAAAAAACCACTTAATGCCTGAAAAAGTCCCACCCCTAAGAGTGCCCAAACCGCCCATGACACTCTTTCTGCCGCTGACAGTATGACAATAATGCGATCATTGAAATTCTTAGACACTAGCCCTTATTGTTTGTTACTTCAATGAAAGCCCAAATCATACTGAAATCTGGTAAATAAGTGTCTTCAATTCATATTTAGTTAATCTTATCAACCAAAGTTCAGTGATTTAAGTTGGATCCAATATGATGAAAATGTACAACAGATCGCTCGTAGGCCTTTCTTGAGCTAAGTAAATGAGTGATATCTTTGATAAGAGATAGCGGTCTTCTCTCCGAATGTTGTTAGAAGTAACAAAAACCGAAAAGTTTTTGAAAATGGCCAAAGTATTGTAAAGTTTCCGAAATGAATGAAGAATGTCGATAGTTGGATGCAAATATGGTTGGTATCACTTTATCCGTATTCCGTATTCAGTGCAAACAAAAGTATAAACCTGAACAGCTTTATTTATAGGCAAGACATCAGTTTTCTACTTTCTTGACGATTTATTGATGTTTGACCGGTCACCGGTTTTATCCCTCACGCCAATCCCAAATGTAAATAGTTGACGTGGTAATCAAAATAAAGACTGTGGAGAATTATGAACACTCTCTTCTAACTGTTCGTATTCCATTTGCCATCGCTCATTTCTTCCCTCTCATTTATTTTTTTATTTGCCACTAGCATATTGTGATCTGCTACATCATTGCATAAATTGCCTTACGGTTCGAGACTGAATTCATAGGCATCCCTTGGTAGGAGAGTATAAGTAGCCCAAGAAGTACAGACCTGTCTTGGATTGGCGACAGGAACTTTTTATCCCATGATTAGAATCTGCTAGTCACTAATCATATCGAAGTCTGGAATACCAATCTGTTTTCTAGGGATCATTCATGGTTCTTAATGTGTAAACAGCTTGATATTAATGTAGGTAGTTCCTTGGGTCAAATTAAGTGGATTTTAAAAGGAGCTTGTTTACCAGATTGATTTCTCTGATAATGATTCACCCGCGATCCTCATCAGTTCGTTCCGAGGCTGGTGCTATTAATCTTGAGAGCTTTTACCCAAATATTCCAGTAATGTTCTTCTCATCCCAACCTCCCTTCCACATGTAATTATCCGAAGATTCTCAATCTTATCAACGAGTCATCACAATTACTCACTCTCACGTATCGGCGCCTCTTAAGGCTCATGAATGGCCGTATTAAATTAACTTTATAACCGCTCCTGATTTTTGTGTAACGAGTTTTAAAGACCATAAGGCTTTATAATCAGCTGATTCATGCTCGAGTTTGCAGTAAAAAATAAAAAAGAACAAAGTTTTGAAAGAACTAATGTCGATAAAGGTTCCATGCACTCGGTTCTTTTACTCCTTGAAAACCGATATACCACCACCAAGACCATCTTCCCAGGGTTTCCAGAACGCACAAGATGCTTTCCGAATGATAAGCATTGAGCCCATGACAAATGTTTGCCTATCTCGATTTCCTTCTTCCATCATATTTTACATGTGACTTCTGCTTCATCGTCGGGTGAGGTAAATGACAATTCTCCGTGGGTCCGTTCCTTGTTTGACTTTGGAAATACCGTACAATATCTCCACGGCACAATTGAAATGCACCAAAGACTCCGTTTCTCTGGCGCTTCAAACATCATTTAGATCTGCCATGAATGCACAAAAACCTAAGAAACTGCTCGTCCGTTTCCGCGATGAAGATCCTAGATCTCGGAAGCGCCGCACAACCGGCATTATTTACTACTGTTGGTACAGTTTGGCATGATTGAAGATCACCGGATTCGTAAGAGTTCTCCAATCTAGGAATCAGCTCGCTAGGACGACTTCAGGATCATATTTTGTCTCCACTTTTCTATCAAACTTCAAGACAAGTAGCCCCCAAAGGGTACATCTTTCCTTGGGAAAGTTCTGGGACGTGTAATTCGGATGGACCGCTGGCTTCCCTGGACATGATGCCTGATTCTACCTCATGGGGCCGACACAACATAAAACGGCCCCTTGGTGTCTTGTCTTCCAAAGGAATATGGCCCTAGCATCTCAAAGGCACTTTTAACATTATTCAAGAGCAGCGGCAGGCAGTTGATGCCAATGATGACTATCTTGGGAGATGAAGAGGAAGCTCTGCACTCGGAACAAATTTCCACTCAAATGTGACTCTTCTCGGGGTCTTGGCCGTGATGGGGAAGCTGAAGAAGTCACTTAATATTCACAAAACGCTCGCTACTCCCGGAGTGGCTTTTCTTGGTCGTGCATCCCATCATTCTCACCTGAGCGGGGCAGGGCAGTCGGGCTGTATCATACCCACATAAAGGGTTGGAGGCATAAAAACCACTGTTTGATAGGGCATCACCCTCTTTACCCCCCCTGCCATCCAGGAAAATATCCATTATACAGTAGCCAAATTTATCGTTGAAGAGAGATAAAAGCCAAGGGGTAAAAAAGGGTCACCACAACCGCGGCGTCATTATCATCTTTGCCAGCCTTTCAACGTTCAATCTCCTATCCTGGATGGGGAACCAGTACTGCTTGGCGTGTGCTATTGGAAAACAAGAGCACGGATAAGTGAAAAACAGGTAATTGACAATGATCACTCGGACCCTGTTTCGGACGCGTTTTATCCATGAGCAATCCGATGATTTACGAACAAGTCCCCGACATAATTGCTGATCTATTCAGCTGATGCGTTAGTGACCCCACTTGCATGGACGAATGGCTTAAATCTGGCGACATCATGAACGCTACGCGCTGAATCCTCCAGCAAGCACAACTGCCTTATCTTGTTACACAGACATTGTCACAGAAATGGCTTTTCTCGCAGTTGGGAGCTAGGAGGGATATCTTGGAATGGCCTGACCTCATGCCGAGTAATCTGAGACAATTATGATGAGAGGTACGGAGGTACGATGCTGGAAAACTGCCTTACCCGAGGTACATACGTAGGTAGTAGCCATATCCAACATGTGTACTTCTTCATAGAAGATACATCCAACAAGAACACGGTGGATACTACATATGTTATGATTATGCAAATTGCCCGCGACCAACTAGATTTAGCCACAGATCAAGCGCAGTGTTGCTAAATTTTGAGCTGTATAGAGCAAGCAAGACTTGGACTTTCTAGGAGATGTCAATTATATTCCAGAAGTTCCAAATGTCTTGTAAATGACAAATAGACCTCTTAGCAGAAGCAATCCAAATAGATCAAACCCAAACTCTTTGTTTGTCCACCTATATAATGATCGAATGGGAGTCCTGAACCGAAACAAAGATGGCTGTTCTTGTCGCAACCAGAACGACGATGGTCGCCATTGGCCACGCTGGATTTATTGCGATAACCCAGACAGATAAGTTCGTGATGCCGGCAAATTTTCTCCTCGACTCCCAACGTGGTTCTCAATTTGAACTGCCATCTAACCAAGATGGTTATTAGTTATTACAACTTTGATTCCAAGACCCGCGGCGTCAGGTGTGTGAATCTTAAAATATACACACTAAGCACACAAGGCAGGCTAGAGTTGTGCCACTTCTTGGTTAGTCGCACAAAAATAGATGCATAAAAGTGTGGAGCTATTTGTTCCCGTCAGTTCACCCCTTTGTTCGGATCTCGGCGTTGCTGTTGCCTTTTTTGCACTGGATGAAGTAGTTGGACAGAGTTGGTAGCAAAGCAAATAATGGAACGACTCGAAAGGCTTTTCTTGTCCGAGTTCTGGCACTTGTCTCTCACCTCATTCAGTCAAGCTCGCACTACTACGACATACTAGGTACAAACACAACGACAACAACTCTGTTAGTCCATCATCCACACTAGAGAGATGATCTTGAAAGAGTCTGAGATAAGACACACGGACACACTCATACAGCCTGCAAAATGCTGATCTCAGGGCACTGCTTAAAATCATGTCGTAATCACAACCACTTTGATCCATGTCCTGATTCAGTACTGTTCTACGTATGTTGTATTACGAGTACTTCCTCGGGCAATTATGAGAAGCTCGTCCTTTGTCATGGGGATATTTTCGCTTTTGCAGTTTGCACGCTTCTCTTGCTGCAATTCGATCTCGATCTACAGTACAATATTACACGGGGGTTACGGACCGCTTTCAACGAGGGGTCTTCTCTTGTGGTAGGAAGACCATTGCAGGTGTGAGCTGTGTCAGATTGGCAGCCCAATCTGGTGTTGACATCACTTTTCTTTTGTTCCAGGGTAATTAGCCTTGAATGGCCAGATCGGGTTAAAAAAGGTAATCGCCAAGAAAGGTGCCAACACCTCCCGAAAGATGAAGCCTCGTTCGTTCCCCGTAGCCGGATTGTCCTTTCTCCCATAATGAAAGAAATCGGTTAATGCTGGGTTCAGTTCATCATGCTCATTTCCCTGAGATCACTCACAAGTGTGTTTTGGGCTTTTGTTCCGTCGTTTCTCTTCCGCCTGTTGTGTCACGATAAAGCGCGGAGAAAAAGGGACTTGTCTCATTCTGCGCCAATGGATATCACTGGCAAAAATGCACTCACCCCAAGGAGCTTGATTTATGGCGGTCCAATGGTTTTCGGATGGTTGAACCTCGCTCAGTGGATGAACGAACCAGTAGTGGAAGTCGTTCAAAAAGGAGCAGCCCAGAGGTGCCGCAAGTGTTTCGCTTGTTCAACCTCGAGTTGATGAGGAGGAAATCATTGGAACAAGATTCTCACACATTTAGCCCGGTAGACTTCTAAAGCTCAATGGACCTGGAACTCCGTTCTCGAGACGTTTAGATCCATCCTATGTCTTGTGAGGATGATTATTTTCGTCTTTCGCCAATGCGACCGACCAAGCTCCTTCATCAATCCGATGTTGAAACAAAGATTGTTGTTATTGATATCTCATAAGAAGTCTTTGTTGCCTGTCATCACGTTACTAATACATTTATTTTTGGATCCTTTCGAAGGCATCCAACCGCAATTAATAGCCTCACCCGCACGAGGCCGAAGCTTTTAAACCGATATTAGCTTTGGTACATTAAACATTCCCCAATCGGGATCTCGACCCTCGCCAGAAAAAATGACAACCCTAATCATGGTCATCAAAGCAGTTGAATTACCTATTTGGGATCAACCGTTTACAACCGTCATCATCCGAGTTATTGTTCTTTCTAATAATTTCTTCCTCAAGGCTCCATTTTCGGAGAGATTGACAAATTCAATCTGGTCCAATCATAATTGAACGCACTGCCCAGATTGTTTTATGGAATTCCACTTTTCACATCGATTGTTAGCACACTCCTTTTCAACGTCAATTGGAACTGTGAGATCTGTATTGGAACTGTGTACGCGTCTGTTTTTATTCCCTGAAATGTCGTTTGCGTCTGTCTGTGGTGTTTCAAAGCAAGCTTTTTCAAAACGAACGACTTGATTAAAATCTGTGATTGCGAGAGAGTCAGAGAATCAAACCATAGTTGGAAGCTCTCAGTGTACACCTCCAGTACATTGTGTGAGAGCCAGGAGACCATTGTCCAAGAGTGACAAATGATGGCCTGCCAAAGCCAAGTGAACTTCGAATAATTCAGTCAATGACGAATGTTAAGGGAATGATTGTCGCTTCCAACCTTCAACTTCCAACTTCCAGCTTCCCCCGTTGTCTGCCATTACTACTGCTGCTCTTTCTATTGCCTCTGTGACATCCTACTGTGAGATTCACTCTATTCTGAAATCAATCCCCAAAACCAGAAAGACCAAGGCACAAGGAAAGTCCGTAGTCGTTGGTAGAACTAAGACATTTGATGGCGATTTTCAATTCTCTTTCCTTTTGTAACTGTTTGAAGGAGTGTTTAGCAACAAATATATAGCAAATCCAAAATTATGAAATCGAAATCTGACTGAGCTATAAAACATATCTGTCTCTTACATGAAGAAAAAAGACAAATGACCTCTTTGGATCTGATTCTGTTTTTTATTGTCTTCGTTCGTTATCGTGTCACAAGGCAACATGATGCAATCTTGAATCAGCATAACCTACATATATGACTATGTGCTGTTCATAACAAAATTTCGATTGGGCCTTCAACAGCAAAGTTGTTCCCCAATAATCATCTTCCGTACCATACGTTCATCAAGTACTTGCTGGATAAACAAAGTCAGAGTAACCGACATAACCAGGTCGTATCACTTCCAACTTGTCGTTCATGAGGACTACTTGTCTGATCTCAGCTCAAGGCACAAGTCTCGTTATCATCTGTTTCTCAAAAACATCTTTAGTAAGCAATTAATGCCGCCGAGTTATCTCTTTGGCACCCGCCAGCTCACAGCAAAAGTAATGGCGATAAGAATTGAAACTGCGGCCTCATCAGCTGTCAAAGACAGATGGATTTGTGGTTGGTTGGTTGGTTGGTTGTTGGTTGGATGGTGGTTGAAGTACAGTTGTCTCGAAAACTTCACCGAACATATGTGTCAATGAATAAAGATGGTCATCCCATTGTTGGGACGAGTGTGAGCAAAACGGGCATCCCCTCCTTCACGAACTCCCCATGGATGTTAGGTTTGTTTATGAGTCCCTAATATTCCAGCCCAAACTCGCGACACTTGGGTGAATCCAAATGGACACTCCAATTTCTACTCTGCGCACCCCGATTGTCACTCGATGCTCCTCTTGGTGGCAGTTGGACGACCTATTTGAGGCCATTGTGTGTCAAATGGCTCTTAGATAGAATCTATGAAAGACTGCTCTGCTCAATATTGTTTGGTGAGTACATGACTGCCTATGTGACATGTAACCTTATCGTCTCGAATTGTTCATGCTCAATTTGAGATGCACCCTCAATGACAAATGAAGGGTCGGGTTAAAAAAGAAAAGCCTCGAAAGAACATTTCAATCCCACAGTGCCGAGGGCTCTCATTTTGGTAGCCGTTCCTTTCGTAATTGGGCACATTTGACGCAAGCCAGCACTTGCAAGAACGAGAGCGAATGAGCGAGAGAAAGAATGGAGGAGGAAAGAAAAAGCAGAAAAAGTGGCCAACTCTCTAACTTGGGAGTCTTGGCTGCAAATGAATGTGCACTGGCCCCGTCCTCCATTTCCAGTTTGGAAGGGGGCTGACTGGGAAGAGGCCAATGAGTGGATGGAAGAAATCTGGTTGCATGGAGGACAGAGATCCCCCCTCTGAAGCTCGCTCTGTTTCCTCCGTCTTCCAAGTAAGCGGAGGGGAAGGGAGGAGGAAATTTTCCCCTGGGATCCCTTTCTCTCTCTTATCTTAATGTCGGTAATGGAATCGCCTAAGAGCCATCACTCAAACTAAGAAAGAGGATCCGGGAGAGAAACTTTGGACTTCAAGACGACGATCTAGGGCAATCTTCATCTCATTGATGGTGGCACCAACACGTAGCTGGCAAGTTCACTTGGGGGGGCGGACTAGTCCCCGTCATGGATATCTCTGACTGGTAATTACACGAGATCGTCTTGGAATGTGGGAACATCCATACGCTCAAATACTAGATATTGAAACGCTGACACTGAAGTTGGTCCCCAGAAGCATATGCATTTGTGGCTTTAATCCAATCTGTAGTAATGGGAGGGCATTTGTAATCCGGACTTGCTCGGCAACGAGCTCGCTCTATCGCTCTATCGTCTTCCTCTTCTCTTCTTCGTGTGTCCGTCCAGAAAGTTTGTTTCAGGGCTTATGATACAGACATCCAACATTTGTAATCTTGATCAAGAAACAAAGGCCGAACGAATGAACGGCAGTAACTTCATCCGACAGTACACATCTCTACGTATATACATTTTGCTCGTAGTCTGTCTGGCATTCCCGAGAGAATGGGATAACTTTGACCATGCATCGCAGAAGTGTATTCATACTCGGTGTCTCTCTCAAACCCCCGAGAACGGCGGATTTTGTACCAAAAATGGACTTATCTAGTTTATGGTGAATGATATAGTCATCGAAAACCACTTTATGCCCATGGTCTTATCTTGCTCCTCGGTCTCTGACTGGAAAGGTCTCGTTTCGCCATTTTGCTGATTTCTCGAAATCTCTTTCCCCTCGTCTCTATTCTTTCCTTTCTTCCCATTCTTCTTTGATTTCTTTCTCGTTTCACCGTGGTCGTTGTGCGGTTGTACGTACGTACGTACGTACATTGGTTGTACGTACGAGCACACTGTACGTAGATGGTTGGGGAGAATTCTCCGGCTCGGTCCCTTCATCCCACCACAAGGACTTGGCGGAAAGAATTTCCCCGCCACAACGAATGGGAAGGCAAGATATGATTGGCTATGTCAACTCTATGATATATGATACAACCACTTTTCATGCCTAACCAACCAAGAGGAACGAACCCAAAGAGAGCGAGACATACCACGTCGGCCACCCAACCACTTGGAGACTGGATGGAGAGAAGCGGAACACTATGTAGAGACGAGGAGATCCCCCTTCTCGCCTTTAAACCACGTACCACATTCAACCGCAGCTACCGAGGACGACTTTCTTCGTATTCAATTTCCTACACTCACACATCTCTCTCCGGTGCTCGGGGGCTAAACTTGATCGTTCGTGGGAATATCTGGGAACACTGAAGGAAATCATTTGGACGCGATGCGTTCCAGCTCTGCATTTGGAACTCGTGACTAGTGACAACAAATGCATATGGGTTGATTTGTCAATTGGCACCAACATGGCGAAAGGAGATTGCTGTCACAAGTTATGGTTAATTTTCAGAGTGAACGAGGAATGATGTCAATAGAGTTTGCATCCCAATTCCAAGTTGACTATCCGGATAGGGTCCTTGATCTGTTCGCATGGGGGAAGGCTCCTTTTGAATCTCCCTTTCAGCTCACTTTACCGAGTCCCCATCACATCATTCTGCCCAGGATGTTATGAATGAGATGGCGATTTTGTTACCTTTCTCCATTCACTGATTCACTGACGAGAGCGTGTCAGACAGTCACTCTCTCTCTCTCTCTCTCTCCCCCATTATGTCAAACCACGTCTTGAAGACTTGAAGATGGCAAGTTTCCTTTCAGAGATTTTGCCTCAACTGTGAGAGATTTTCTTTTAACAGACTTTTTGTGACCATATCAAGGGAGCTCTTTTTGAAAAGAAACTTGGTGACAAATCCACTACTCCTTGGAACGAACCCACCCAGACTTCTCGATTCTGTGTGCGTGGAAATGGAACATGGCGAGTGAAAACAAGTTTCGTTGTCGGTGCAGTCAGATGAGGGCGATGATGGTGGTGGGCGAGAATCAATTTTCTCCATGAAAGGGCAAAAACCTCGTGGACATAGCCACAGAGCAGTTTGCTGAAATCAGGTTCTCAAATCAGAGAGCAAGCAGCTCCCTTCTCCTCATCTTCGTTAGTACTGAGAGATGAGGTCAAACGAGAGGTTAAATTGCGAGAGCTGACATCAGCATTGATTGAAACTCGCCAGCAGGTCCTCCAGAAGGACCAGAGGAGGCTCCAGAATTTAGATAGATATACCATGAAAACTAAAACTTTCATTGTTAAGACAACTTCTGAGAGACTCTCAAGGAGGCAAATGTCGGGGCCGAAGATCCATTGGAGGCTCAAGTAAAACTGTTAGTAGTTTTTGCGCTAATTGAATATGACGGGATCTTGAAGTAAGAATGTGGCCATGAATGTCCGCGAGATTGATGCCCAGAAAAAAAGAGCTTCTTTGGTTGGTGCGTTGGACTCTCAGAAACCATTGATTCAATGAACACACAAGAGCTAGCCAAACGTGATCATATCATGGGAGATCCATCCGTATTCCGAATCGAAACCCGAACTTTATCCAGACCTGGTTCAGAGTCGTCACTAATGACTTCTTGCACTCAGGCTGCGAAAGAAGCCTGCATCAGAAGCTAAAATTGCTTGTACCGTTGGTGGCACTACTCCTGGCGATCACGGTGAGCGCATGTGAACTTATTGAACCCCGCTGTCAGTCTGTAATCATGGCTAATTTATTACGGACAAGGCGCAAAAACTGGAGCGCTAGTCAAGATTCTCAATGGTGACAGTGATGAACAATCGCTGTTCCCCCTCTTTCTTGGCTCTCTCCCTCTTACTGTTTGCTCGCATCTCCATTCAGAGCGAGAACAAGGCCTATCGTTAGGCAACTCAATTCCCCATTTTTGCATAACCCGCTTGTGCATTCACTCTCATTCTGGAATTATTGGGCTGATTGCGCCGATTTGTCTGTCGCCCAAATTTGACCCACCTCTCGCCATCTTGAGTCAGACACGGCACGAGCTTATCCGGAGATGATATTCCTGTGAAAGAGTGGCCATTGTCCTAGTCTTTGTTTAATCCCTCAAAATCATTTTCAACATTCTTGATCATTGTTGTGGTACCGTAGTGATAGTTGAAGAACTCGAGATCAAGAAGAGGTGGCTCAGTTCGGAGCACCGCCGATAAGATCGGCATTTTTTCCCTACTTATAGACGATCTTTCTCACACCATTTTAGCTTACGACTTCATCACGTTATATGCAGAACACTAGGTACTAGCTGGAAATATTAGGAGCCCTCTCTCACTTCATGAACCACACGCATATTTGAGCGCTTCCAGCTCCGCTTTATCCATACTAACCCAAACAAACACTTCATCTCTGATGAGCTTTGAACACGGCATAAACGTTATTCTATCCGGTTTACAATATGGGAAAGAAGTCGAAATAAGCGAAAGAGATGCTTCTTTCAACAATGACCCGATAGATATTTGAAATTTGAGTGTCTGTATGCTCATGTATGAGTTTGAAGTGGCCTACATGTTCATTGAAGATTTTGGGAATACCAACGTAGATTTGGGTGTTACTCACACACATACTTGGGACGTTCGGGAAAATCAAGACATGCCCGGACTCGCCAAGAATGGACGTACAAGTACGTGAGCTTGGTTTAGGTGCCAAGGTAATGTGCGTCGTAATGAGGGGTCTCTTTGAGGCGATATGGAACAATTTAGTCATACCCACATCTTCACATTTGTCGATTTATATGGTAATCTTTTGTGAAGCTTGAAAGCGAAAATTTGCCGGCAATTTTACTCAAGTTGCCTGGACAGAATTCAGAAAGAAACAGAGAGAGAGAGAGAGAAAATGAGAGCGTGAGCTTTAGTCTCACCATCCAGTTCAATTTGGCACTCTGATATTGAAAAGGTGAAAGAAAAGAGCTCCAATGGGCTCTTCCAGGCTTGTCAAACCTCAGGGTGGGCTCAATCTAAAATTGGTCAGATGACATTCCGGAATGTCTGGAGGCACGAGCTCGAAATTCTTTTATTTGTGTTCAATGAATAGTCCTCCACTCAGAGTGGCCAAAGAAAAATTGATTCCCTCAGGCCCCCATTGAATCAATACCCCTTGTCAAGCGGGTTAATGACATTGATTTACAACTTCTTTTGACCTGAGCTCTAAGCGTCCGCCATGACCCGAGAAAAAGAAAAAAAAACTGAGGAAACAAAGTCGGAGGCCATTTTGGCGTATGCTTACCCGGAATCTCTATGCTCTTTATGACTCCTGAACTCTCAGTTTGATGCCACTAAAGCCTTTTTTGTACCTCATGTCGTCGTTGTTGGTGGTGGTAACGCTGTTGTTGGTGTTGTTGTTGCTGTCCTCCTTTTCGCTTAGGAGCTCCTGCCAGATGGCATCTCATCTAAATTATGTGGTAGATTGATTTCTAAGCTTGTTAGCTTCCATTTCAGGCTACCATTCGAGACGTTTGGGCGCACTCTCAGGCACCTCTCCAATCCCATTGACACGACTTGAGGTCAATTTGATAAAGCGTCTCTTGAAGTGGTCTGATCAGCCACACAATCCCTACCAGTTATCCTACAATACCACCTTACAAGTCTAAAGGTTTCTGAAGCGTCGTAATACCAGAGATCTCCTCATCCAAGCAAGAGGTGGTGGTAGTAGGCCACTACCAAAATCCAAGATCATTTGAAATCGAGGGCGTTAGTGCGATTGGAATCGATCCAAATGTTGTTGCCACTGAACCCGAGTACCTGATATGGCGGTACCACGGGACGGCGAGCTTCATTCAGCTGCTCTACAGAGATTGACCAGAGTGACCAGCCAGCCATCACCGATCAAGAACGGCGACGCTCGACGCTCCCACTGAGAAAGACAGAACTTGGGGAAAAAACTTGATTGACAGTTCGTTGGAATTGTCACTGAAGTCATTCATGCTCGCTATTTTAGAGCATCAAATGAGGTTCTTCTTGATTGAACTAGATGTTAAGGAATGCTCAGAAGCTTGGGGGTTGCACCTGTAGTACCGTTGTTTTGGTTTTGCGGGATGTGGGAAGGGTGACGGTATGAACGAATGAATGGAGACTGTTTTGGTTGAAATGTTTACTTAACCGGAGATGGATTGGCCCCGTGTCCCATTTGCTTATTCAAATCTCTATCCCCAATTGGGCACGGAAAATGTTCCAAAACTTGGCAGATTGACGCCTCCGTCTCTGGATGATCCAATTCCTATTCAGTCCCGTGTGCTGATCGGATTAACTCCGAACGAGATAAAAAAAAAAGTCATCGCCGCTTAGTTCTGCTCTCATAATGACGGAATGGACCTGAATAAATGAACTTCGGAATGGGGCCAGAATATGTAAATGAGACACTCGGAGTGCATCCATTCAACTTCTCGTGAATCGATGGCCTCCAAACCAAACCCCATTGTCAATCCACTCATCAACTCCAATCAAGTTTTTGTTTTCTGGCAGGGAGACACGTTAAAGAATTATCGCTCGAACCTATCCACACATGTTTCGAAACAAATCTGAGAGATTTGAGCCAGATCCACTTCTTTGAGACGAAAGGTTCAATGTGGTTTGGGCACCATCTTCAACGAGAGCAAATAACAGGCGTTTTTGAGATCAATTCACTTTCGCAGTAGGAGCACAATGATGATTGGAAAACAAGGCAGACCAAGCGATCGAATACCAAACGAGTTACACGGCCTGCCTATCAAGTTACCACCATTCCTTGATAGTTTACTAATACGTCGTGAGTTCCAAAGCTCTTCAGGCAAAATCTTAAATCCCAACGCTGTCTTGAAGAATGGAGATATTCTAAAGATGGTATGAATGGAGACACCGGCGAAGGATTTCCTTCGAAATTTGGCATCTCGCTCGCTTTGAAATGAGGATATTGGATTTTCAAATTGGATTTTGATTCCTTCGATTGGTAAACAAACTTGAGCCTTTGAATTGAACTTTCAGGATCTCTCTCACTGTCGTTGTCTAAGAAACTAGGTGCGTGGAGGGTGGCAGGTTGTATCAAAATCAATTCCATGAATAAGCTACGAATGCTCTTTTAACAGTTGGACACCTAGCCTCTAAACTTGGGAACGAATTTGAAATGAAGGCAGGAGAACAGCCTCGTAAATTGAGCCTCCCCTGCCTACCATTTGAAGCCACAAGCACCAAATCCTTTTCAGATGAGAGGAAGACGACGACGAAGAGAGAAGATCAAGGTTTCTGATCTTCTGGTAGATCACAGCTTGAGCAATTCAATTCACATCCCATTGATGGCGGCACCAAAGTTGATTGAAATCAAATGACGTGACAAATCCGACCGATTTTCTCAAGCAATTTGCAAGCCAACAACTTAGGCGCCAATGGTAATCGATTCCAAGCGTCAACCGCCAGAGTTCAAAGCTTTCTCTCTACCTTAAGAGCTACGCGAAAGTCCCTTCGTTAAACTAAAAGGTGATTCCTGGTAACCTTTACATGACAAGAGTATTCAATGCCAAGCTTAGCGTCAGCTTAATATGAAACCGGACGCCCCGTTAATGAAAAGAAGACGGCTCATGGATGAGATGGTCTGCAAATCAACAACCCAAAAGTCTGATAACCATCGTCGAATGACATGCACGTGACCCGTAAACGAGGCTTCAACGGAAATGGCCACCTCCTCGTGTGCAATGGTGATTGTAACATCCTTCCAACCAGGATTAACTTGCTAGTACGTCCATGGAGTACGAATAAGGAGTACGGACGTAATACAGACGAACAACTCCTACGAATGACTAGCTCATGTGTATTTCAAGATTTTATTATTAGGGTGGTGACAAACAAAAGCTTGAGTATCGATCGCGGGAATCCTCCTGGAATCCATCCGTGAGTAGAGAGAGGAGCTTGAAACTCTAGAATGGTGGAGCCGGGATGGTGGCATTGGAGGGAACGCTCATGTGTTGGATATGAGGCGTCAATGGGGTTGATAATCAAAATGTTAATGGTGACAATAATGATAATGATAATAATAATAATAATAGTAATAATATCAGTGATAATAATCCTGATGATGTAGATAACGAAATTATTTGGTAAAACAACAGCTTGAACTATTCTTGAATAGCTTTGACAGTATATTGGTGATTGGTGTCTCAAAATCGTCTCTACATATATCTTTTTCTATACACTGATGAGACAAGTTTGGGGATGGGGTGAGTTGGGTATTGGGTAGGATAGGGGATAAACTGAACTAATGGGGCCAAACGGCGCTCAAAAAGGTGAAGGCCTAAGGTATTGAAGAGAGGTCGACATAAATCACATTTATCCTAACTGCAGAAGACTTGTTCGTTCTGCTCTTCCTGGCGATGATCGTTCTGGGGGTTCCATTGCACGGTGACGTGGGATCAAAATTGTTCGCACTAGGAGGAGAAGGAGGAGGAGGAAGAGGTGAACGTTGCCGTCCTAGTCGGCCATCAGGCCGACGCTCCCACCACCATCGACGATCCACCGGGTGATCCGTTGCCCGCTACACTATTATGACCGTTTCCAGCGGAGGAACCGAAGAAGTTCCCTACCGAGGATGACAATGACGAGGAAGGAGACGGGGAGGACAGGTTCAGTCCGGCACCACCCATGGAACTGGGCGAGGACGTGGCTACCCCAAGCATGGACCCACCCATAGCCTGCATGGCCACTGGCGCTGAGGCCGCTGCGGCCATGAATGACGGGATCTGACCGTAATACTGGGACATGGTGTTGCTCAAATACCCGGAGCCCATGCCCGCCGCCGTCCCATACATGGAGAACCGGGAGTCGTAGGGCTTGAAGAAATCGTGCATGCCCCCTCGTCGCTTCTTGGATTTGGTGGCCAGTTTTCGATTCCGGGTCTGAATGCCGTCTTTCTTCATGGTCATGGGTCGTTCCACCTGGAAGGATATCAGAAGACAGGATGCTTTAGGATGATGTGGTGAATAAATGTGCCATTTGGCAGTTCATTGGCTTCATTGGGGGGAGAATCGCCTCGGGCCAGTGATGTCTAAATACGAGTGCAGTGAGCGGCTGGGCGGCTGGAAGCAAATGAACTTTGAATGTATAACGAGACGAAGCATGAATCTCTTCTGCCTTAAGACACAAAAGCCTCTGACAGAAGGAAGTGGAACGGGAGGGGGATCATAGGCTTTTTTTTCTTCAAGCTCCATCTCCTTTTCTCTCTCTCTCACTCTCATTCTCTTTCTCTCTCCCTCACTCTTTGACTCTCGCCAAGTCTGCTACACCACCATTTCTACTACTAATACTACCTGCTCCTGTTCTGCATGCACCTAAGGTCCTATTACGATTTAGATTGTAGATCTGACAGCTACAGAAATCTATTTTATCCGCTTTCATCTGGTACTTAATGAGCCGTCCGTTGTCTGCCGTTAATCGTTGGTCCCTCAACTGACTGACTGACTGACTAACGGACTGACTGACTGGCTTACTGACTCGCTCGCTCAATGAAGTCAAGAAAAACCCACCCCTTTCGTTATACCCACCCAAAAACCAAGCACCTCATCTCAAGAGCCTTAGGTCAGAAATGGGTTTTATTGGCCATTATCTCATTCATATCTATTTTGACACCGAGCATGTCCCGGAGGGACTTTCCTCACGCACTCAAGATGGATAAAATGGGCATTGGGTCATCATGATCATGATGAAGAAGAAATAATAATAATACTATGGACGGCACGGAGATGTGGACGATCTTCATCATCTCTATGATTGACTTACGTTGTGGAGTTTATAGTAGAGACCACAAGCGTTACAAACGGGCTCTCCGTTACAATTACGCCTCCACAGAGTGGTTTGAGTGGTTTTGCAGTTGGCACACGAAGTTCCTTCTCGTCGGGCTGTGCTCTGAAATAAAAGGAAAAAGAACCTCACGTCAAATAAAGGAAATTCTCGTTATTTCCCTCCCTCCTTCCTTCTCAACATGGTTGGCACGGAGGAACAGCCAAAAATTTCCGAGTTATCACCCAGTCAAATCTGGGTGAGAGAGGGCAACTAACCTCGTAGTGGCACTACTACCACTACCACCAATCTTCTACTACTGCAATGACAGTACTGCCGGGATGAAAAGTAAGAGACGATGGTGAACTAGAAGAAGTATTGAAAGAGCGACTCTGCCCTTCTTTGTTTCAAACCAAGACTCAGTAAAGCTGTTCGCAAAATTACGTCAAATGAAATGTTGCCTTTTGTTACTAGAGTACGGTATAAAGAGGTTACTCCTAATTTGAGCATATGTCAATGTTTGGCTACCGTTCTCTGCCTTTGTTCTTTTTTTTATTTAAGTTATCATAAGCATAAGAATATTCGGTCTGGCTTCAAACAGAGTTCTTAACAATGACTTTCTCAATTTTCTTCAGGTAATGGAAAGCTGAACGCAAGTAACATGATTTAACAAAGAGAGCACATGCAGAGTAGTCTCAAATATAAATTCATACCAAATAGCTTTGTCGAGTTCGCTGAAAAACCTCACATTGATTTGGTATTCATTTTCCAACGAATAAAGTTATCTTTTTACAAGAAAAATGCACGTTCACTTTTGAGGCTAGCTGTGTACGAGTAAGTTGGATTTTCTCAGGTTTTGGCTTTTCTGCACTTCAGGCTTTGTTCAAAAAATGATGGTAACAAGGCCAAGTTTCTATGACCGAAATGTGCTTGGAGTGCCATTGATTCTCTCACATGCTAGGCGAATAAGATGGTTTGAAAAACTGGAAGAATTTAATAAATGCCGCTCTGGAATGTGGACCAGCCTAACTCAATTTGTTGAGTCGGATCTTTGCGGCAATTAGTCTGATAAAAGCCGGAGCATCGCTCAACGTTAGAACAACATGAGCACGAAAGAAACCTTTCAAGGCCCAATTTTACGCAATCAGCATTTCCCATAGGCTTGATTTGATTTGATTATTGCTTACCAGTCTGCGCTTTGGTTTGATCAAAGGTCGGTTTTGGCCGTTCATTTTGTAGTATAGACCGCAGGCATTGCAAAGATAATGCCCATTGCCATCCCGTCTCCAGAGTGGAGTGGACGTGGCACCACAATTGACACATTCGCGGCCCTCTAAAAAAATGGAACAATATGGATTCATTTGTAACGCTTTTCATTTTGGAAGGAAAATCGCCATTGAAAAAAAAACAATTGGCGGGAGTAGAGATGAATATGAGTCTCAAAAGATCAAGGGAACAACCGTGAGATGGATGTTTTAAAGGGAGAGAGTGAGAAAGAGAGAGAGAGATGTTGAGAGCCAGATAAAAATGCCACTGGAACCGGTTAGTTATGTTTCTGTTCTGTCACAAAAAGCCATCACCATTTTTGATTGATTAGTTGGTTCGTTGTTTTTTTTCTCCAAACCCGACCTCTCAACGACATCTCTCTTACCCGCATTGGTTCTAGATTTTGACTTGGGCTTTGAGCTCTGGAACCCGGCTGCTCGAGCCGTGGAGGAAAATGCGGCTGCCGAACCGTACATTGAGGCTAGATCGGCCGCCGGAGAGGAATAGTAAGAATAGGGGTTGGAAGCTCCCATGGGTGAGCTCATACCTTCCGGTAGTTTGCGACTGGACCCGCCCACCATGCCGGCGGCTGCCGCCCCATAAGCTGACAAACTCATGAGCTGGTCCGAGGTGGGCTTGAAGTCGAGCGATGAGGTCGCGTTCAAATGGTCACTCGACGAGATGTATTCTGAGTGGTCAGGTCCCAATCCGGAGGAGGTATTATTGTTGACTTGATCCGAGGTGTCTTTGGCTGACGTCGAATAGGCGCCGTAGTTTGGGTATTGCTTGGAGGAACCCGCGCCGAAAGCCGTGCCCCACATGGAATGCAAGGGCGAGTAGAACGCAGCTGCATTGCGTCCCATCATTTGTGACTGAGCTGAAATGGACATGAAATGAAAGCATTTTTTGAGTTGAACGTGCCAAAGCCTGAAGCTTGGGGCTAAATGAATGATCATGGAACGGGGATGATGGAACAGGTGCGAGGATGGGAAAGTTGACCCTACCATGGGACATGCCGTGATAAGCGCCCTGCATTTGGGAGAAGTAAGCATTTTGGCCTTTGAAGTAAGCATCCGAGAGGTCCTCGGAAGTGTTCAACGATTGTTGTTGCTGTGACTGTTGTTGGTGCTGTTGTTGTTGTTGCTGCTGTTGTTGTTGTTGATGTTGCTGTTGTTGCATGGCACCGGAATCGTACCAAGAGTTGGCTCCACTTCTGTGGGCCTCTGCAGCGGAAGAGGGCACAGCTGCAGCTACACTTTCCATGACAACCATGGGTGCGGACTACGAAGTCTCAGGATGCAATCAGCACTCACACACTTGTTCAAGATATCCGGCCAATGAATCGAGCCAAGAACCACCTCCAGTCCACCCCGATCTGAGGTCTTTTTTTACAACCCTTCTTTCCAGATGGCTTCCTTCCGATCTGAGATGTCGCTGAGCAGACGTTACGATCTACTGATGCTGATATGACCACTATCAATGGCAAACTGAGAGATCATCTTTGCCCGGAGAAGCAGATGCCTGAATAAGGCTGCTATTGCAGCACCCTCAACCACGATCATAGCTTGTAGTAGCCGTAGTTGTCGTAGCAGTAGTAGTAGTAGTAGTAGTAGTAGTAGTAGTAGTAGTGGAAGAAGAACGAGTAGTAGCCGAAGTAGTAGTACTAGTACTAGTGGGGCTCACTTACTCGTTTCCCTCCATCTACAATGATGATAGCGAGCTCTTCGTTCGCTATCTAAACGTCTCCTGGTGTGGAAGCCCCCACTAGCCCACTACCTTCTCCACCAACACGGTCTCTTTCGAGGAGAAAATCTCCGTAACGAGCGAAAAGATGGCGGTCGACGAAGAAGTAGGAGCCACATCGCGATCCATTGCCAAAGAATCCTGAGCACGAACACAGCCACAGCAAAATCCTCGGGAGACTGTCGAACGGATGAACGGACCGACGGACGGACGGACCTACCGAGAAGAAGGAGGAGGAGGAGAAGGAGGAGGAATAGCAGTGGGTGTACTACTAAAAGCATAGGGGGAGACATCACGGATGGAGGATCAAAACAGCGAGGCGAAGCGAGTCAAGCCCGGCGAAGCCAGAAGATGACGGGAGATCGGCGGGAGCAGCAGCCCCAGCAGCACTTAGCGATGGCCAATCAGCAGAGATAAGATGAAGAATAACGGCCAATCAAGCGCCCAACTCCCACAAGATGTCGAACGGAGGGATACATAGAGAATCAAAGAGAGCGAGAGAGAACCAGAGGAGAGGTAGTAATAATAATAATAATAATAATACATGTAGTAGTAGCAGTAGCCCATCCGTGAATGAGCTTACGTGCGGTGTCTAATCTGTCTCAGCCGCCACAAGAAGGCGATGGGCCCTCTTTGCAGCTCGCGATAATGAATCATATGACGAAGCCATAACAATACTAATGACAATCAAGCACACATTCGAGGGATCGTGTACGGCTATTGTTCCGAGTATATCTCCTTGGCACCTGGAGAGGTGATATAGTTACGCGTGTGATAAGAATTTCTTTTTCATGCCGAAGATCTTGAATTCACCTGGTAGAATGGCAAGCGATACAACAAAGGGGAAACCATTCAGTCATTTCCCGTCTTCTGGTCATTTATCCAGATTTATCGCCCTTCCTTTTCCTCTCGTCCTCCCCTTGCTTCCCTTTTTCCCTCGGACGAAAACCAGTCGTGAGGTCCTGCTCCCAAATCCTGCCCTATCTGTCTTCTCAGTGGCTTCTGATTTTTCCTTTTGGCCATGATATCTGATAAATTCAAATTGTCAAGCCTACGTGAAATTTAGAGTCTATAAAACGGACTATCGTGATGCTTAGCTCTCTCATTCTCCACTAAGTTGGAGTTCGTGAGAGGCCTGTAAAGCGCGGCAGTAAATCCAGTAGCTCGCAGAGATAAGGACCACTTGCACGGACTGGAGAGAAAGAAAAAAAAGAGGAGGAAAGAGACACAACGAGGAACGACATCAAACCGGATGACCAAGAGAGAGAGAGAGAGAGAGAGAGAGAGGAGAGAGAGAGAGAGGGGGGGGGGGGGGTGCAATTGCAATGCTAGACACGGCTGAATGCTCCAAGGAGCTGGGACATGGATTGGGCATATCGGTTCATGGATCACAAGGTTGGATATTGAGATCACGTTTTTAAGGGGCGATATCATGTACAGATGGAAACCAACTTACTGAAGAGATGATGAAGTAAAATGGGATTGGGATGGGTGCCATAGGGAAACATCTTTGGCGGCTGGCTCGGTCGTGTGAAATGTTCCTCAGTCTCATGGAGCTCTGGATTGGGTTCCAGTAGGCTTTTGTTGGATCGAGGTCCCTCTCCGGTCTCATCGTCCCCTTCAATGGTCTTGGAATGTGGTCCCAGTTTCCCTTCATGAAGTGAGGATTGACTGGAAATGAGAAACACGAGTCAATGAAGCATCCAACCGAACTTTCATACGTTCTGATATCAATTCACACTCGTCTGATTCCTTTCATGTTCCCTCGGGTGATTGTGAGAGGAATTTTTGCGGCAAGTGCTCATATTTCATTTCATCAATCAGCCCATGGAACATGGGAATGAATACGCGTGGTCACGTGCTCGCGTCCATCATTCTATCATACCCCTGCTCCATTGCCGATCAAGTGAATATGAATTGAAAAACTGATATTTCTGAACTATATACTGAATATGTTATTGTACAGTACAATAAGCCTCTCATGATCTAGCCTCTATAGTTCCAGAATCTCAATTTGATTGATCGATAATTAGTACAAACATGAAACAAGTGTGTTACTTGCTTATTCCTCGATAACAAAGAGCATCAAGGGAACGACAAGTGTTGTTGATGTCCTTTCACTAATTTTTGAGGATCGGCAAATCTTAAGTGGAAGCAGATCTGTGTCTTTTTCCTCCTTGTCGTTCGCCGTCTCGCAAGTGAGGACTTAGTTAGTTTTAGTTTTAGCCCCGAGAACCAAAGCAGGAGAAGCTCGAGCTAACGCTAAAGAGAATGGGAGAAAGCCCGAGTAAAACCCCCTCGATTCCATTATACACATTTAGATAAGAGAGAGTCTAATTCCCCCTGGGGAGTTTTTTTGATGGTGTAAAAGAAGGAGGAACTGGCGAGAACTCGAATGGAAACTCTTCTCAGTCTTCAAATGATCTTGACAGGTCTGGTCCAAAAAATCCCAAACTATCCTATCAGTGGATCTCAACCCTCTTTAAACGGTCCTCGGAGATTGGGCTTTCAAAATAACCAAAGATAAATGATCTGAGCTGTGGCCTTAAGTTTTCTCGCAGTGGTTTAAGGTCTTCTTAAATCAGGAAGTTCAGCAAAGACCGCAGGGTCTAAATTGCCTCCGGCAGATAAACGCCGCAGAATGAACCTCCTAGGATAGTCATCCACCATCCACCATCCACCTCGCCCCCTCCCGCCCCATTTCCCCAAAGAGATTGGTATAAGAGTTACAGATGGAACTGGTAGCCCCACACCATCAATAACAAGACAGGAAGAGGAGAGAACGAACCAGTGATACAGCTCATTTGGCACGATATTTTAGCCCATTTACGTAGGGAGCGACAGAGCGAGAGTCCCCGGCGTCTCAAATGGGTAATCTTCGTGTGTTGGTTGCGTAAATATGGGCGAGTAAATTAAGGGTGACCAAATCAGTGACATGTGAACAACACAAACAGATGGCCGCTTGTTTTTACCTATTCATATGGTCGTGAGGCACCAAATTGGAATGTTTGAGGGTCGGATTTGAGTATTCACTGGTGATCATGGTGAACTATTGTGGTCCAAGTCAGTTGTATCACTAATTGGGATTTTCCATTTGCACTCATCGAGCAGGACTCATCCTTATCAATTTGTAACTGACAAACTATTTGCTCCTTATCAAAGAGTTTCCAAAATTAGGAGCTCAACAGCCCTTGTCGCAGTCGGATCATCCATCCATCCATCCATCCATCCACCCACCCACCCACGTGTGCTCGAGATCCTAGGCCCCCGGAAAAACAAGAGCGATGGACACCGATAACCTCGAACAAGACGAGACCGACCGCCTTGTCTTGGGGCTGTTCAAGTAGTCGTCAAATTATTATTATCAATGTTCTGCACTGGTAAGATTTCCATCCGGTATTTTGGCACGGGCTAGTTTCCACTAGATGATAAGCGAGTGAATTCCTCGAGAACGTGTCAACTGCATATGCGAGACTGAGTCGGTAATGATGGCCAAATGCGATGATCTTGTCCTCTTGGGATACGCCTCCTTACTGTTGATTTAAGCACAAGCTGCTTGGATGGAAACATACGATACGAGTCCAAACGAACAACACTCGACACACATGTTCCAAAAATGAGACCTGGGCTCCTTCCGGTCTCGATTCTCGGAGTGATTTCATTCCTTGGCCTTTCGAGACCTTATATATTATTGACTCGGAGGCTTGCCAAACACTTCCAAAGGTGGTGTTGGTGGTGGTGGTGGTCCTGGTACGCACGTAACTGTTGGGACTAGAAGGAGCTAGCTAGTAAGCCTGTAAGCCACAACAAACCCTGATTGGATGCTACCGTGATCATCGAATTTCCAAGCGAAAGGCGCCTTCTGCCTTCTTCCCTCTTCGCCTTCGGTGAGTTTTCTTTCCCCTGGTTTCCTGCCTTCATCCAAAAGTGTAATATGTTTCGCCTACTTTATCAAGAGCCACTCAATACAAGTGCCACCGTTGTTAGCGAGTGGCTTAGGCAGGACGAGTCTCTTCGGATTTTGGGGAGTGGTGTGTGTGTGTGTGCGTGCGTGTGTATATTGGTTAACCCTTCTTCCATCCATCCATCCATCGCCGTTTCACTCCTCCAACCAAACTTGGCCTTTGGCAGCTCAGAGGGATCGAAGGAGGAAGTTTTGCTTTGCGTATGCCAGTCAAAAACTAGACGAAGAAAAAAAGGAACGAAGAAAGGCTGCTTCACTGGCCTTTACTACGTATGGCATCCAACCGAACCCAGACCTGTTCCGCCTCTTTTTTTTGAAGTGAAGCCCAAATCCAAACATACTTCATTTTTTGAAGACATATCGGATGGGGGTGTACAGGATCAAGTACTTCTCCTTGTGGAGCTCACAACATGAGTCAGCGTTATTGCCCCTGAGTCTTCTTTGATCTGTGTTCAACCACCACCTCCAGAAAGTCTTAACAAAGACCTCGGCTCATCAACATCAATGTCGAAAGCATCAACATTGCATATCCCATTGATATAATACGTTCGGACCCGTCTTGGTTTTTTACTTACATGTATTGGGCCAGAATTTGTTGCCAAGACAGTGCTCTCTGATGGGTCCACATTCTAATGCAATAGCAATCTCCTGATGCTTTCGATCAGAGATCTTCTCATTGACTGCACAATACTGGAATCCGAATTTCCCATCAGACTGGAACAGATGTACGGAAGAGGAACATATTTTCACACTTTTTATACACATATCAATAATATGGCCGCTTGCCTAATTATCGAGTTCAGATAGAGCACTTGATACGAATTTGGAAACGAGGGTGACAAGGGTACCTTGAGCTTGGAGCTCGTGTTCCAAACAATCAGCCGAAGCATCAATAGCACGATCAACGTCCAGGACTTCCAATTTGTCCATTTGCACTTAGCCTTCAATTAAGAGGCCAAGTGCGCGAAGACCTGGATTAGATTGCTCTCGTTCGAAAAAGGTCATAACGGTCGACAAAAAAAAGACTGCCCTTTTCCATGCAAAGGTTATTTTACAAAGTTACGGGATAGATGCAGAAAAATCAGTCCAGCAGCGATGGAGCATGGACATTTGGCCCTGTAAATGTGGCTTCTGGACCAACAAAAGTAAGGATGAAACGTATCATCGGCGTTATTGGATCGTTTTTTCCTTTTCTCTCTTTCTCAGGAAACTGTTTAATGGAGATAGGTGAAGGAAAAAGTAGATCGACACTCCAGCCAGCGATATAAGCTCAATGCAGCGGATAATAAGCTAAGCCAAAAAAGGGTTCAGAGCCACTCTTCTACGTGAGTGGGTGAAGTAGTGTGAGCATGAAGGAGTAATAGAATCGTGGATGGAAGAAGAAAGGGGGACCTGAAAAGATGCTAGCACAGCGTGGGTAATACTCAATAGCTTGGATGATTGACGAACTCTTGACAAGGCAGCATATTTGGGCATAAGAGACTTCGAAATCATAACACGAACAAACACACGTCTACAATAAATGACTCATTTATAACGTTTTAGAGCGAAAGCAGCTGAACTAAACAAAGAACATTAGGAAAGGTAAGAAGAGGCACATCCATAGAGATACGTTTTTTTCAAGCACAATTATGGGTGTGGTTGCCAGTGGAAGGAGAAAGCGAGAGAGAGAGAGGGAGGACTTTTCACAAACTTCTCGATAGCCAGGCCAAACAAAGTGTGCGGAAGTAATCTTGGTGAAAATATGATGCGGGCGTCTTAGCTAGTTGGGATTGGCTTCGACGAGCTGACGGAGAGACTGAGGCGTCTCTGATAGACTTCCGCTTGATGATGGACGGACTCCAGCCTGCACCAAAAAGATACCAAATAATGGATCATAACTTCGTAATTGACTGATCAGGTCCATTATTCTCGTTTCCATAAATCACTCAATAGTGCACAACAGGCAAACGGGTGGTAAGGAGCAACCCAACCTCAGCCAACCGTGGCGGCCAAAATTGAACCTGATGACGGCCTCCAAAGATATCAAGATTCGTGAATTTTCCCATGCCTAATCTGAACAATCCTCTCTTTTAGGTGCAACCATCTACCTACCTACTACATTGTTTAACCACGTGAAATGGGATCAACGGCCAAAGATCGATCGGGTTAGGGAAAGGAAAAAGAGGCTGTGATAGAAATTCGAGGCCACAAAGGGTTCAACAACAACGAATGAAGACCCACTTGATAACAGTAGGTTGCTTCAAGGACCACTCAGAGAGGTGGCTAGAGTGACTTGCTTTATAGATTGTTTAAGGTAAGAGGGAGGTAAAAAGGTAAATGTCACGTCAATACCTGATAAACTCCAAAAATAATATTTGTGACATTTTAACGTGGCTCGCCCTATCAAATGTAGTTTCTTGTAACATTTTTGTTGACAAATGTTTATGACATGCGCTTAGCCAATAGTCTATAGTCTTGCCTAACTGTGAAAGTATAGCAGGTTACATATTTGATGATGTGCTTGAGTTCCATACACTTACAAATAATTGCTTGCTTGAGGTAGTTTCAGGTAAACATAAAAATGGACCAAATTTTTGATGATGCCGCTATAGATTACTAGTAGGTTCAAAACATTATATTAACATGTCAAACTCTGTTTTTTTTTAGTTTTACGCAATAAATGTAAAAATCCGACTCGAACCTCTCGATGAAGCTGATTGATGTTGGGTCGTACATTCGCTTCAAGATGCTTTATAAGCATTAACTGTTATGGCAATATTATAAAAAAATCTGGGCATTTTTTTTCGTGTTTCGGCTACATAAAGCTCACGTTGACGGAGTTGACTAAAAACATTTCTAAAAGTTTCCCCTGAACAATAGTTTGTTGAAATGCTTGAAGGCAAATTCTATCAAAGTTAAGGGCTCTCCTCTCGATCATTTTTCTCGAATGCAACGGCTGATAGGTTGCTTACACATTCCTTGAAGGATTTTTTTTAATTATTTGAAATCCAACTAATGCCTTCAGATTACAAATTGATAAACCAATTTGCAGAAATCTACCTCCCCTTAATTATCAGGTCATGGATTGGGAATTAAATAATCAATCTATACAAGTGCAGAAGAGAAGGATGCCTTAACAGCAAAGCAGTAGTGTAGCTTAATTTTGCAATACTTTGGTTATCCATACTACGTTTTTAGGCTTATGTATGGATAAAATACTTTGGTTATACAACAAACAAACATCAGGATGTAATTCTTATATTTCTCGACAATTATTTTTGTAGTTTTCCCTTTATTAGTTGGCTATTCTTTTATCAGGTAAACCTTTCAATTCCATGCACCTAACAAGAATAGTTCTCAAGTAATGAAAATGACAATTTTGCTAAAACTTAGTTTGACAACGCTGAAAAGAAAATCATTTTTCTCTTGGCTTTGGGAGTCGCTAACTCTTCATACTGTACGTGTACATACTGTACTGTATAGCTTGTGGATAGAGTACTTTATGTGCGAGTTCGTATGTGTGTGTGTGTATGGAGTTGGCTGAAAGAAAGGCTGGCTCTCACTCATAAATTTTGATGCAATTATTGATAGGATCCCTTTCCATCTTGATGTCTGTCGAGATTGGATTTGACTGAGGATGCCTTTGTGTGGAAGTGAGTGAGGTTTTAGTGGTCGCCTAGATGGTGGTGGGGGCCATACAATTCATAAAGAGCCCACCAGCTTCTTTCTCATCTTACTTTCTGAATGGCAACCAAAATAATGAGCTCCATCAGTCGCTCTCTCATATTCAACATTGGAAAGAAAACAACGTGTTCTAATTGCAGAAACTATTAGCCCGGCTCAAGAACAGTTCTAAACAGGGAAACTATCGCCTGATAATCCATCGATCGTGTAAAGTGCAAAGCAGAAGCACCCACTCAGATGGAGATCGACATCATGGCGAGTACGGCCAATTACGAGCTCGCCACGAGATCCGAGAAACAGCTACTCCAACTCGAATGGATCCAATCAAACCGATCAATATTGGGAACAATCACATGTTGAAATTCTACTTTATGGGCGATTTGGCCCGACAGTTGGCTGGTTGGTTGCCAGTTGTGAATTCGAGGCTGAAATGGAGCGCTCCTGAGTTGAAATTTAGTTTGTGCATTTTCTCACCAGCTAGCGGATATGATCGCTCTAAAACAATAAGACTCCCGCTGGGTCATCTTAAAACATGTTTCCCCTCAGAACTTGTGGCTCACACGTGGATAGGTTTTCACATTTTTTGTGAATTTCTCAAAAGAACACCGAAGACGTCATAGACTTGATACAACAAAGATGGAGTTAAAGAGGGATTTTTTTAATGTCAAGGGATGCCTATTCAACTTTTATATTCATTCTGGGACGCAAGTTCTATCATAAATATGTTCCCCCTTTGGGCAGTTTTCAGAAATTGTGATGCTTGAGGCTACAATTCAAAATAACAAATCAATGATACTTTATTGGGTCAGCACAAATTTTGGGAGGTCTCTGGGTTACATTTCAATGCAGAAGAGGTACTGAAAAAACAAAATACCAGTCTCGAAATTAGACAAAAAACTTTTCTAAGGTTTCAAAAAAGCTATTGTAAAAAAGTAGAAATAAATCTTTATATACGAAAAGTATGTCAAAAAACAGCTTCTTTTTCTTTTAAAAAGTAGTTTTATGCATGTCAATGAGTGAAACCAAGACAGTTTAATAAAATGTAATGCTTCATGAACCATTCTTTTAACAGGTAAAAGAACTTCGACTTTAATGTGATCCTTTAACAAAGATCTCAAAGAGCCTCAAAAGTACGAGCGAGCTCTCAAAATTTAAAGATGGCGTCATCTTCCTTTCCGACTTCAATGTCCCAATAGGTTTAAACTTCTTCCCAAGTATCTACATCATGCCTAAGTAAACCGTTGCAATAGTTTAATGGTGTTAGATTGAAAGAAAATGCCAAGTTCAACAACGAAAAATATCTGATCTTGGCGCCAACCCATTCCAAACGCTATATTCTCCATCTACAACACTTTCAAATCTATGACAATGGTGAAATGTTACCCACGTGAGTGTGTGTTTTGGCCATTACCGGCTTTTGGCCTGAGCTTCTTCATCCCTGCCATCCTGTCGCGTAAGGAGGTAGAGAAGAGGGGAAAAAGGCGACGTTTAGTCTGGGTGATTTTTTGTGGTCTCTGAAATGTCATCAAGTTGTTTCCTTCGTCTCCGAAATCCACGGCGAGATCAGACGAAGATTGCGATGTTCGATGCTGATGATGATGTACTTAGGGCATCATAGGCTTCCAGGGGAAAAGAGCATCAAGATTGTTCTAGCCACTGACGTGTTGTACAACATGAATGACAAAAATCAAGATCTTGAACCTTGAACAGAGACAAAGCACTTGGAAGTTCAACTTCGATATGACGTCCAGGGCCAAATCCGGTCAATAAATGATGATGCTAACTAAGTGCATTGGGAAAGGATCTGCCATTTCGAGGCTCCTCTGTCTTCGTCACCCTGGCCGTTCTCTCGAGATTAGATCGTCACATACATTACATTGTAAGTATGTGCGATCTGTATCGAACCAAGATTGCTCAGAACCCCAAGAAAAATAAATGCCCATAAAGCATGAAAAAAAAAACCATGCCGAACATAACTCAAAACAGGGAAAGGAACATGAACCAAAGATCGCGACCGAATTCCGAAGAAGAAGCGGGGAATTTGAAGAGACCAGCGGCGTCTTTGGCTCGAATCCTTTCCTTTTTCACAGAATTACGCACTTTGAGATACACGAACCCTACAGAAGATCTTCGTGGGCGAGAAATGGCTGCTTCTCCTTCGAAAAGAGACCGAGTAGGTAGGTACTCTGTACATTGTCCAGATTGTCGGAAGTCACCTTTGATCTGGGATTCGATTACAAGAAACATTCAAAGAAAACTGACGAAACAAACAACCTCCACGTGCTTTGCATTGAACATCGAAAACGAGCTCCCAACTAACATCCATATGAATAGTACTATATGTACGTATGCCCACCTTCACAATGCTTCAATGCTTACACTCTCTCCTCAGTTTTGAGTGTTTCAATGTGGACTAACATGAGAGTTGGAGAAACGACTCGAATCTCCGACATTACTCATGCCTTTATTACCAGCCCCCCTCATCTGTTTTGGCTTGAGACACTGACGACCTGTAACACTCGAAATCCCCATAAGAAACAAAAGATCCCTTGCCAAGTGGGCTCCACGAAGAAAAAAAGAGCCTCACGGATAGTTATGAGTCAATCGCTCATCTTGAGCTAAAACCCGGTCACTTTTTTCCCAGTGTGAAACGAGTTCGAGTGGATGCTTGGGTTGGAAATGCGAAAGTAGCATTTTTACCTTTGTAAGAAACAAGAGTCATTCATCTTGAGGTTTTATCTGATGCATGATTTGGCCAAGACGAGTAGCTTCAAGTACTACATTCACATTCGAGACCAGCAGACTACGTAGGATGGAGTAGAACGAGTATGAACAACATGGTTCAGAAGGGTAGTTGTACTAGTCCTACCTTCATCTACAAGTCGACATCTCTACGTACACTAAAAGTGACTGGAAGGCCTGGAGAACCGAGCTCTTCGTTCTGATGCAGACTCGTTCTAGATGAAGACCCCGTCCAAAAGAAAGAGTTATCCCGTGATATCTCTTTTTGAGCTATGACGAGAAAGGTTTTAAACTGAGAGGACAAGCCGGTGGATGCAATAACAGCCACTTTAAACTATGAATGACGAGCAATCTCAACTCACTCGAGTCACGACGACCGAGTCGGACACACAATGAGAGGATCTTGGGACCAATTGGTAAGCTTAAATGTTTGTGGTTTAAAAGAAAGTGAATGCTTTTGGACCGAATGTTGGAAAAAAAATAGGTAGAAAGTATTGACGTGAGTAATATTACGCCTGAACATGATCAATCCAGTTTTTAAGGCCTTGATGAAGCTCATCTTCTAATAAATAAATTATTTTCCGGTCAAGGCGAGGACTCATTAAAAGGTTGCATATGATCGGGATGACGTCAAAAAATATTCATTTTCCGAAAAGGACAATGTCGCGACTTATGAAACACAAAATCATCCATTCCAAGCTATGTGAAGGCTGTGAGGGCCACATAAGTTTTTGATAAAATCGTATCAAACCAAGTTTTGGATTTAACTATTTAGCTTAACTATTCACTAAATTCATTTTTTATTCTATTCAATTGTAATCGAGCAATGAGAAAACAGTTCATTTGTTGTGTATTATGTATGTCTTAACACTCTTAACCATATGCTAATCTTGCCATGTCGTGCTTAAAGGCATGACCAAAAGTAGCGATGGACCTATCACACTTACATGCACACAAGTTTCACCAATCTGATTAAGCAAATCAAGTTTGGATTGAAAAGGTCCCTAGCATTTATCGACCATGGTATGATTATTATGCGTGTATCAGTAGTTATTTATGCGGTTAGACTAGTTTGATGATAACCAATGTGTTTTTGCACTCTTTTCAAATGGCGTGATTTGCAAATAACACTTATTGTTCTCATGTCCGTCACATTTTATCGACAAGAGTGGAAAGCACAGTTCACCTTAATGAATGAATTTGAAGACAGGATATTGGAGTTTCAAACACATTGAGACAATGTCTGCATGAAGAACAAACAAGCAAACAAAATGGTCCTCAGATTCTCTTAATGATCCATGATAAAAGAAATATTTTAATGATAATCGTAGCATAGCCAAAACTAATGCTACTACTGAATGCTTGTCCACTTCTCTTGGAAAGGCCATCTTGTCCATTGAGACGATCTGGCTGAGATCATTGCTTGTTCACAAATGAAGGGACAAACTCCAAGCAGCACATTGGGAAATCCCTACAAACGTAATGAAGCGACTTCACGTGGGTCCAATGTTGCATTCGTTTATCTGGATTCGTCATCAAAATGCTTCGTATTTGCCGAGAAGTGCAACTTTTGAGTGAAGGCAATCCTAAATGGGCGCCATTCAGCCAGAGAAGAATGCATTCCACAATGACTGGAGTGAGCAAAAACGAAAGCAATATTAATACCTTCTCGCTTGATCTCGATCAGTCTCTGATGATGGTCTACGGGAAAACCAGCGATCCCCAAGCATTCTCACCACAACCATGTGGACGAGCAGGGTGATGACTGATGAGGCCCGCTAGTGAATACGATTACCATATCACAAACAATATTTTGTCGCTTCATCATCATTGTTGTCTGGTTTATGCATGATCACACCCGGCCGTTCCGATATCCTCGTTAGGTTGGTCGATTCCTCACTCCCCTTGAGTACACTCCTCCTTGTCTGTTTGACGTTGGACGAAGATTCCGAAGCTACTCCCAATGCTGTTAATACGTAGACGTGAGGCTAATACGGACGGAAGGAATGATTCATCAAGATCACCAGTTCCCATCAGATCATCATGGTCGTCGTCGTCGTCATGATTCTTGGGACGGTCTCGTTCCCAGTTCGGCACAAAAAAGCGAGATGCTGCGATTCATCCGTCCATTCATTCTCCGGGATGAAATTTTGTAATTAGTCCTTGTTCGTGAGAAAATGTCACGGATTTAGTCACGTTGTCTCATAAAGCCCCTGTATGAGCCCGGGACACGCCCCTTTGTTGTGAGTTTGCTTTGACAAGAATAATTGGACACGCCCATGGAGTTTAACCGTGGACGGGATTTATGATCCTGCGCGACACGTGCCCTGATTTAACCGTTTAATTTCTCATTTCCGCTATCTCCACATTCCGCCTCAGTGTCGGTTTAAAAATCAATACCAAAAGCCTGCCAAGATTACAGTTCACTGAACTGACGTACGTACTCAATTGCATACCAAGGTGAGACAGGAAGCAAAAGTTTCTTAAAATGCTGGAAACATCGTCTCACTTTGCGGTTTTGAGGACGACTCGTATTGATGACAGAGCCGATGTTGGTGAAGTAATGGCGTGTAACAAATTAAGGACAGGGTGGGTGACAAAAGCGAGACAATAGCTCAACATCCCTTCGAACAAAGAGACAAAACCCATCAAAGATAGCATCGTCGTCAACGCCATGCTTGGTTGGTTGGTTGGTTGGTTGGTTGGTTGGTTGGTCGTGCTCACTGAGTGACGCCAATGATTTTCGCCATCGACCTTTTCCCCCCGTTTCTCTCTCTTTCTCTCTCTTGCGTCGTCGTCGTTCCACTTTAAAAGATCATCTTGAAAGAAAGCTTGATAAGGATTAATAATAATACCATTCAAGTGGCAATCCTCCTCACACGTACGCACCACATTGGCATCGCAGCAGAAATCATTGAAAGTGTGATGGTTGGTGGGGGTTGCAGGTGGTAAAAATGGTAGTAGCACCCACCAATACCACCACCACCACCACCGCCACAACTGTGCCATATTATCTCATCATGGCATCGGTGGTTGTGGCTGATGCTTACATGAGATATAGATTGCTTCGGGTCTATTCATGGCCTCATCTCAACTTGTCAAAGACAATTAGCCCAATGGGTTGTTCTTGCACTCCACCAACCAAACCATGTTCAATATGGACGGGTAACAACCTTGGGCTATGTCACGATCCAGATGGAGATCTTGCTTTGTTGGATCAAATGAGCGAAAATTGAACATGGAAAACGAATCCGAACCAGTTGTTCCAAGCAGCCAGATGTGGCCAATTTCTCGGATTTGGAGGTCCGCCTCGGATTCTATTTCCCCACCCGCTGACTTCCATTTTGGAAAACGAAGAGTGAACCATGGCCAGTTATGACATCTTGAGGGTGCCAAGAAAGCCACACAAGGGGGGCTCCCACTACGTACTTTCAGTTCTGTTTTAGCACATCCGACACTGAAGAGTGAGTGAGCGAGTGAATGAGTGAATACCAATGCATACGACGATCATGGCGAGAAAATTGATATGATTTCAGTTCTCACAAAGGAGGATTGATTGAAACGCTCGATAAGTTTCTTCCCTGGTGTGAAAAGCGCAGTTGAGGCTGTCTCCGGGATGGATATGCTACTGTATATAAAAAGTGGAGCCCATTTTCACTCGTTAACCAACCAATGTACAGCCATTTCCAACGGGAGCAAGGTCTTGTCAACGTTCCTTTCTGTCATCCTCCGAGGACAGAATGAAATGAAAACCTGCCCCGCTGATTCGCATGTAAATGTACGTACATACAATACGGTAGTCGTGAACTCCACTCGTTGATTTGTTTTAATGGTGTCGAGCACGTGGCGTCGATTCGTTCTGACGGGCAATGGCGAACAAATTCTGAGGGCTTCCAATTTACAATTTCAGATTGAAACTCGCCTCAATTGTGGGAATTCAAAATCGTCTTTCTAGCGCCCTCTGACGGGCGAACAGAAGTGCTCAGGCGCAACTGACAGAAATACCCCCAAAAATGAATGTTCAAATAAGAGGAGATCGAGACACTCTCATACTGGGAATTGGAAGGCCTGTCAAGACCCCGATGACAACGCTACATTTTTCACTCCTGGCTTGATAGGAACCTGCTTAACTCCAATCCAAACCTGAAAATATGTGAGATGACAACCTGACAGACAGTGCCATTCATAATATCCGTAAATTTGGGGGGAAAACTGGATAGATAGATAGATGGAAAGAGTGAGTGAGTGAGTGAACAAGAGACCGAAGCGGCTTCCAAAAAGTGCCCGCCCTTCGACAAGAACGAGTACGAAGAAGAAGCCAAGTTTTACTAGACCCCTAAAAAGCTCATCATGTTTTGTTGTCCATTTATCCTGATCAAAGTGGCCTGATAAAACCCTCTTGACTATTGGATCACATTCCAAGCGCATATTTCTGAGCACTCAAAAACATATTAGAAGCTTGTTTAACATTCTTGTCCAACTCGTTACCATCACGAAAGTTGTTTCATGACCATGATAAAGCGAGCTGGACGGGCGATCACGCCTATCAACAGCATCGGATCACGATCTCAGATTTCACCACTAGATGGTGCTAAGATAGTAGTGCTCTTTAACTCTAGATACTTGGTTGAATCCTATAAAGCCATGAACCCCAATGTACCATACCCACAAACTCACCCTGTGGCTGGTCCATTGTACACGCTTTATGAAACGCATACGTACACACACACACACTATATCGGGTGGTTTGAAAGGGACAAGGAATTTCAAGCGATTTTTCTCTCTGACCTACTATAATGATCTTGTAAGAATGTGTTTGATAACATTCTTTGGACATTGATGGCTTCAAGACACTCACACACGCGGTCGTCTCATCAGACTTGGGGGAAGAGAAGGTACTAACAATCATCTTATTTTATCTCCACCAGGAATTTGGCTAATACTATTTGACCTGTGCTCAACTACAGAGATAATCTTTTGGGCTGCATTGTGAACTGACATGCGATGAATCTCGCATTGCCACTTCTGAACTTGTCGCCTTGGCTGACTTCCACGGGTTTACACTTTCTCCAAGAGTTTCAGAGAAGTGTTCTTCTCTTCGGATTTGTTCCCACTTATATGTTTACCTATATGTATACAAGCATATAGGGAGAAAGCATTGGAGTTGAACAAGAGTTGCAAGCCTTTCTTGGAGAATGCGCGATAAAGCGCGATAGCCAGAGCTTCGTCATCATTCATCAACTCTGAATCAGATTTATCGTGCTCTCGGTCTTCTCCGTCTTCTTGAAGAGCTTAGCAGTCATCTTTCTCGTATCCTCCTCCTTTTCCTCCTCCTACATCCTCCTACATAGCGAAAGAGCATCACTGGAGGATGGATGGTCATGGATCAGACCTGGGACTTCTCAATCCGTGGACCACATAATTTGTTGGGTGAGGGGACAAAAAATGCTGTTTATCCAGGCTTCATTAGGTACGGAAAGCCAAAGAAAATGATTGGGTGTCCGATCAAAGATGGCAAGCCATCCATGACTTATGGCATCCTTTGTGTGGCCAAGACCATAGATATCTAAAGGGGGCGCCAATGGGAAAATTGACTCTTTTACTTGGATTCTTGCAATAACTTTCAAATTTAAAGGGCAAGTCGTTTGAGACGGAGAGTTACATATCAAATTGAAAACAACACTTTGGAGACCAAGGAAGCCGTGTTGCTTTTCTCAACTCGTTGGATTGGTTGAATACATCTCTGATTTATGATTCTGTGAGTGGCCTGAATCTGCCCGAGATCGTTCTATGCACACGGTTCTGCCAACCCTGATAAGGTTCATCTCGGTCTTATTCTTCTATTTCTTTTTTATATTCCCCCCTTTTTATATCCAAAGATGCTGACACAAAAAGGATCCTTAAAGGAAAGGAAACCAGATCAAAAAATGGAGCTCGTTGAGACGTATTTCCCCCATGATTGGCAATATGGTGTTAGGACATATATAATTGCCTCGACGGGGAGGGGGCAATTTGCCTTTCAAGATTCCACACTTATCACGTGGAAAATCGGGGGAAAATTTTCTCATTATGAGAATGAGCAATGATGGTTTTGGTGCGGTACAATATTGGGCTGCGGCAAATTGCAGGGTGGACGGTAAATTCCTCTTTATCAGGAGTGATCCAGTCCCTCCAATTACCATAGCCTCATTCCAGTCTTGGCGAAGACGAAGATTTTGGGCCTGATTGTACAACAGCTATTGAAGCTTGGAGCGCCCCCTGTCGGCGCGGATCTGAGTGAGCTGCTTACCACATTAGTTGGTAGTTAGCCAAGCGCCTGGGAAGAATCTGGGTTTTGATAAACAATCAAAAGGCGTAGTAGCTTTAAGGTCTTGATCAGTCCGTCCGTCCTGGCGCAAAAAATGCCCAAGATTTGTCATTTCAGGTTGGCTCAACAAGTTCAGTCACGTCACTCATCAATGACTGTGTACAGGGAGGCTTCTAGCACGCACATGCATGCATTCATCACGGAGGAAGATTGGTTGCCTTCCTTAGGCAAGAGGGAACTGACGAACGATTTTTGGTCTGCTCGCCACTGAGGCACACCATTTAGGGATCTTCTGCTCACTAATGATTTTTCGCTCTCATATCATACAAGGAGATAATGATGCTCACCCTGAACTGGGTAAAATGTTCCATTGAACTACTTGAGATAACCTCTCTACCTCGTTTTCGTTTTTGCCTTCTCTCGTTGCGATTGACAATCCCATTGGAGGGGATCTTCGGATGTGGAATGTGCAACAAGGCCAAAGTGGATTTCATAATCATCATCTACATCCATCCATCCATCCATCCATCCATCCGTCCGTCCATGCGAAGCTTCTAATATCGTGGTTGGTTGGCAGGAACCACGCTTTGATACTTCGCTTTCATCCCGAAGAAGCACCACGATGATCATCATCATCATCATCATCAACAGCGTCGTTCCAATAGTCCATTGTCATTATTGGCAAACTGAGTTGTTTTTTGTTTGCCAACCAAAGTGAAATAACCTTCCGTGCTTATCGAGTCCGGTATCATTAGGGAAAGTTGGTGATCATGCGCTGATAAATTCTCTTAATGGATGATTGGTGTGCATGATAGCCTAGTCAAGGGAAGGATGGATACATAGATGGACGGATGAACGAACGAACGAACGGACTGGCTTCTTCATACTGTGTGTGTGTGTGTGTACTGTGTATACCTTCTGTCTCTTCTTCCAATGGTAGGGTCTCCAGTACTGTAGATGACGAAGGTGTCCCCTTCGAAGCTCCTGTCCGCTCAGTCACCTTGGCTGCTATGCTACGCAGGCTTGGATGGATGGGATGTTGGCATGTTAATAAGATGGATTGATGAAGCAAAACTTGGAGACTGGTTGGTCTCTCTCTCTCTTCCAAGGATGCATCGAATCTTAGGGAGGGAAAAGCTGGTTTTGAATGGCCAAAATTATGCTTGGGGTGTGGGAAGCCCGGATGAATCCTGATTATGGAACCATTGCCTCGGATCGCCTCGTGGTCGAATCGGAAAGTTGGTGAATGGCAAGATTTTAATTGACATTGAAAAGTTGACGCCATTACATTGAGCGAAAAAGATAAATTGCCTAGACAATGGTGATGAGATCAAGTCCCAACTTGGGAGACGGACGGACGGACTTGCCTACTTAAGAAGCCGGATTAGTTCGATGGTCTGCCAAGAGAAAAGGGTTGACAGGGAAAGCGTTCTTCACACAAGCAAAGACGCCTTTGAAACACACCATGTTTAATGCATTTAAATACTGGACCAGTGGGTATATTTAGACCCTGGGTTAAGAGATAGCCAATTGGTGAACAGGGTAGCAAGGAGCCGCCGATTTGGGCACAGGAAATAAGCCACGGATTAGTTCGATGGTCTGCCAAGAGAAAAGGGTTGACAGGGAAAGCGTTCTTCACACAAGCAAAGACGCCTTTGAAACACACCATGTTTAATGCATTTAAATACTGGACCAGTGGGTATATTTAGACCCCGGGTTAAGAGATAGCCAATTGGTGAACAGGGTAGCAAGGAGCCGCCGATTTGGGCACAGGAAATAAGCCACGTTGGTGTCTAGGCAGGGCCAAAAGAGCTATTCTTTCAATTAAACTGGCTTTTTTTCTCGAGCTCGTTAACTCTCCATTATGGGGTAGCTCAAGAAGGGTCTCGGGGTTAGATTGTCAATCACTGAAGGAAATATAAAAAAGAGATCGCCCTTCAGTCAAAGATGAGGCTGATTGGGCTGGAGTCTAGCACGAACCAGCAGTAAGTGTTGAATTGGAAACCAGAGAATGTCTCTGGAAGTGTCTTCAGTGGAAATTGTATTGGTATTAATTTGATAAAAAAGCGCTTTTCCGTCAGTGCTCGGTCGATGTTTTTGTTTTGTTACAGTTTCTCGGCGACAATTTGGAGACAGGCGAGATGGTGGTTGTGAGTGACATTGCCGGTGAGGTGTTTCCGGAGACAGAGAAGAGCAACCATCCTCGGTGTTGGTTGGCCTGGTTGATTGGCTGATATCTTGCCCTCAAAATCTACTTATGACTGGCTTGTTAAAATGTCACACAACCTTCGGCTTCATCGTCTCAGTTCCCATTACCAACATCCTTTTCAGAAAGGAACTCGAAAGATTTCTCAAAAGCACAATGGGAATCAACCCACAAAATCGCTTGTGTTCACAAATCACACCCGTCTGTCCAATTTTATCAGCCTCCACCAACCATGGGAAAAAGTATCAATAACCTTCATACACATCGGGCTCCGCATATCCGATCCAATTGCGAGCAAAGAAAATAATAGTAATTCCCAATCCATTTACTGTACAGTAGGTGGGCTAAATGAATCATTTCGAGCGAGATAAGCTCCACCTATTTTGGAGCATAATTAGCCCCCTCTAGTGAGCTCGCCGGGAGAAGATGGCGGAGGGTGGCGGCGAACGTCTTGAGGGCGGGAAAAGTGTCCGGGAAAAGATTTCATGCTGGTTTTCAAGTTTTGGGCCCTCCGCCCTTGAAAGAGTAATGGCGGAGCTGCGTAGAACCGCTCTACCGGCCTTTAGGGTCTACGCAGCTCAACAGTTTTTCATTTACTCTATTTTGTTCAAAGCGATTCAAGGAGTAATGGACGATTACATTAGTAAGTGTGGGTAAGCCCAATTGGGCCGAGGCTAGCATGGATCGACGTTTTGATGATGCTCGTGTTTAATTTTGCTTCGAAAGAATGTAAAGACATACAAAAATAGCTTACAACATTTTACTCCGCAGATGCGAGTCACTTCTTTTTGTCTGTTTTATTTGTTGAATAATTTGGAAGTTTTTGATATCCCCTCTGAAGGCAAGCAATGCAAGAGTACCAAGGCATGTACTGCACAGTAGTGGTAGTGGTACTGGTGCGTACTTGATATTGCTGTGGGCTAATCTTGATTTAGATCTCTAATGTCTGAGGGGAAAATTCAGTTGGAAGTCTCTGTCAGGGAGTGAGAGGAGCAGCTCTAGTTCTCTACTTTTCCATGCATAACCAATTCCATATTCCAATTTACGACTGTGCTCACACAGACCAACGGGGGAAAAGAAGAACCGTATAGCCAACAAAGTCGGCTTCAAACCCCGTGAAGCAGCATTTTTGATCCCATTCCACCAATTATGTTCTCATCCCAAATGGCAAATAATTTTAACACGTTAAGACCAGACGAGCATGGGAGATCGCATTAGGCTTGTAAACTTTGCTGATCGGGACAAGTGTCGTGTATGGTCCGAGTCTAGGCATCGTCAAATTGGCTTTTAATTTTAACTTCCGACAAGAGGGTTCATTTTCTTGCGAAGAAATTCATGTTGCTTCGATTTTTTGCATCTTGCCCAAGTTACCAAAATTGACATTTAATTTTTAGTTTAAGACACTCAGGAGTTGTATTACTTTTTTCTGTATTCTTTGAATAAAGATTGGGCAACGATCTCAAGCATTGTTCTACGTCAAACACTCAAATTTGCTAACATTGATATGAATTCGTCTCCAACAGATCTTTTTCGGGTCTCGGGAATTTCAGTTTCGCCTCATCCCTAGCGTGCGTTTTTTACCTAGGCATTCTCAAACTGAGCCCTGAATTGGAAGGAGGCTGGTTGTTCACTGGTCTTCGTCCACCTTTGACCCTTCTTGTTAGAGAATCACGATCTCGTACTTAGCACTGAAGAAGCCGTTGTGGAAGAGCCCTATAATGAAGACATTATTTATGTTGGTCGAAGAGGATGATTTCACTTACTACACATACACATACACACGCACTACGTCTATGGTAAATGAGGCGGCTCTAAAGTGTTTCTCTGTACTCACGTTAAAAGATATACCGGCTATCTACGCACTTGAACCCCATTGAGTGGTTTTCATGCGAAGATGGCTTCATTAAACCATTGACCGACAACCACCTGAACTGTGTTCAGTCATAATAGTATAATCCATTGAGATGAAGAGTAAATAACAAGGCTCTGTGGATTTTTTTCCTCGCCAATCAATACGTGAATTCTTCTTTTAAAAGCAAAAAGAAGAGGTGAAGGAAGAAAATGTGCTCTTTTTTCGAGCTTATTGTTCTGAATCTCTGTTTTCGGTCGTGTGCCAATGAAACTTTGGTGGTTGGATCTTGAACCACCTGATTATGAATACGGGGCTTTGTATGCAAATAGAAGTCTTTTTCAAAAAGCACGGAAACACGTTTGCCTGCAATTTCATGGAAAGAAATTGTAGCACTTCCAGGAAAGAAAATGAGGCTCGTCGAGAAGCACCATCATTATCATCTTCATACCCGAGTTACTCAAGCCCCCAAAAAGCGCAAAAAGCCAACCTGACAATGTACATTATTGAAGAATGTGTCGACTTGGACCGTACGAAATCCAAACTGTTCTCTCGAAACAAGAGCGTTAGTTCAGGATTAATCCGCATGGATCAAGTGGCGTGACCGTCGCTCAAATCCAAATTCCCAAAGCTATCTCGCAAGAATCTTGGACAATAAGGACCAGAACCAAATTGGCAGATCTGGTGACCAACTTGATTCCCGAGGGGAGCTTTCTTGTCTTGTGAAAAAGAACTATTTCGTTTTTTTTCGAGTTCCAGAGTTCTCAGTTCAAAGCCCTTCTTGTATACAGCCATAAGGGTGCTCATGAAAGAAGATATCTAATTCTAGTATCGTTCACGCCTGAAATCTGATCACGGCTCGGTTGGGACTTGAGAATCCAATGGATTGTCTGACAATCCAGCTTTGTTCAATGGATAGATGCACCCCCAGTTTCGCTTTCAAATCAAGCCAGCAGGCCATTATTCGCTCTCAAGTGAATCTTCCAACCCAAAATCCACACTTTGTTTGGTGAACGAGCTTCGTGGTAAGTTCGTTCATACGTACGTACGTGCGTGCGTGCATGCTTGGTTTTGAGTGGAAATTAATTCAGCTCCAACTGTCATTTTGTAGAATAGATGGTTATCAATTATGATGCAAATGGGCAATTTGCCTTCTTCATCGTCTCGTCCGTCTTGACGACGGAGTCGCTGCAATCGTTGGTCACCCTGGAGTAGCCGGCGGTAGAAGTGGTAGAACGTCTAATTTGGCAAGGGCAAAGAAGAACCAAGGAAGCCACGTTTCTTGAGTTTCCTCACCAGATCCTTGAGGGAAAAAAGTAGGAGTAGCATGATTGAATTCGGGTGGGTAATAGGTTTTTTGAACAAATTACAAAGCAAACCGATTGCTGTGAGAAGAAAGACGAACGAGCTCTCACCTCGTTCAAGCTCAATATCTTCCCGACAAAGCAGCGAATGTGAACGGTCTAAGGATAATTGGAGGCCAATCAAATTACTTTTTGCCCTTTATCTCACGTGGTTGTTACACTAACGAATTCACCTCGACTTCACCACCTAAGCTTTTCAGGTTGTAATCTTGGGGATTATATTACTTATTCTTTTGTTATGAATTGCACATATCCGTTTAACAAAGACAACGGTGGATCGGGCACCTTGACGAGCGGGAACTTGACTCCTCGTCTCTGGCTCGCACAGCTCCTTTGGACTTGACTAACTAATGGTTATCTTGTGATGTCTCAAGACAAGTCTCCAGCATTCTTGGGTGTAATTAATGAATTTGTTCATGAACACACCGGCTCCTCGGGTTCTATACCAGACACTGACCAAATTCCTAGAACCTACGCTACCATGGTCATTGGCCAGTGGTCCAAATTTGGGAAGGGAAACGTTTCCAACCGTTCGATCGCTATGAACTATGACCCGTTACCAAAAGAGTTTCTTTAACTTCACACCTTGAATTCAATCAACCTTTCCTTGCAGTGAGTCAAATTATATAGTCTTCGTTTGCAGAGACAGACATTTTAGAAAAGTCCATTGAAACAAACGAGTGACCCCGGTATGACAACAAAAACAACGACAACATCATGCGATGGTTAATGGTCAGAAAGGAAAACAAATACGCCTTGAAGATTGTGATGGAAGGACTTGGCACGGAAGATGGCCTCAGATTCTTTAAATTCTTGTCATTTTCCTAATGAAGTCCTTCCCGAGAAGTTCTCAAGCTCGAGAGAGTCCGTTGAATGAGGGGGATTTTTCATGTCTGAAAACCTGAAAATGAACTCATAAAGGGTGAACTCTATAGTCAGTTTGAGCTATTTGCTCGAATGTTGCGAGTGAATAGTCACGTCGCGACAATGAACTTCCAATAACACTGTAAACTTATACATTCTCATTCCCTCGACCAAAATACTCAAATCAAGGCAATGCAAACTTCAGTTTGACGTTAACCGAGATTATAACAAACAAGATTCAATTGATCGTGGTTCTCGATTTCCTCGCTTCAATAGCTATTTTTTCTCAGTGTGACTTTGGCCCAAGAACCCTTTGACATGGCCTGTGGTACGACATTATTGTGCCCTGTGCACAAACCTATGCTAGGGTATGACAGTGACATATGTGGCTTTAACTTGAGGCATTTTCAAGCAAACATAATGGCTTCCATGCAAGTATAAAGAGTCTATATGTATGTATGTACAGTAGAGCGTATGCAAAGGGACTGCCTGACTAGTCGATTCAAGACACTCAAAATCCGACGTCCTTTCTTTCGTTCTTTGCCTCATGGATCTTGTATCTTGGCCCTGAATTTGCTTGTCAAGAGGTGTTCTTTTTGTGCCTATTGTGGAAGATTGTTTTGGTCCATTCACCTTGGAAACTTCCAATATTCATCAGGTATTTATAAACAATGAAGAAGAGATGGTTCATTCAATGATGGGGTACAAAACTATTTGCCCTAATGCGTGATAGAAAGAACCAAAGAGTCATGATTAGCTGCACATTTTTTCCTATATCCAGCTGTCATCTTATATGAGAAGGCCCTCGAGGATCAAACCCCAGCCACACCGGGGTCGTGAACCGAGCCAATGCTGAGCAATCTTCAGGATGGGATGGCATGAAATAGGATACCAATCGTGTGGCTGGGGTGCATGACGATGATCGGAGAGTATCGGTTTTTGGAGTTTGAACCCCTTTGGCTACTTGATGAATGACCAAGACGTTCACCCAAAGACAGAGAGCCACAGCCAGAGAGCCTCTTGTGATTCTATCAAGAGATAACGACGAAAGAATTTCGAGACCAACAAAAAAGAGACCATCATCCAAATCATATATCTCGTTTTATGCGCGTACCCTAGATGTCGCGCTAAGTAAAAGCAAGTTCTCAAGGCGCAACGTGAACGAACCCTTGAATCGCTTACCAAGAGATCGAGGTGAACTTAAACTTCTGCTAGGTACATAGAAGATAGAGAAGATATTGTCGATAGAGGGGATGTTGGTGCTTCATTGTAGAAGTTTCTGGCTTGGTTTGGTGAATGGTGAATGGAAGTGGTGGTAGCAGTTTTGGGAGTTGTCCAAAATATCCCTTCAAACCAACCGCTCTACTGTACACCATACATATTCTGGCAACACAGAGCGTTTGGTTGGAACCCAAAGAATAGACTCAACCCAACCCAACGACCACGCTGTAACTTTGGTGGTGGTTCAAAAGATGTCTCCGACAGATAAGAGTTACACACACACATCTCTTCCTCGCACACACACAATGTTGGGGTTGAAACTCCCTTCGCCGAGCTTCCAACAGAGTGATTCACCACTTTAACTAAATACAATTGAGAGACACAGAGGGCATCGTTGGTAGTTCAAGGCTTCATTTTTTTTACTTTCTGACCTAGGGAAGCTGATTAGAACAGAATGTGCCTATCTTTTTTCTCCTGAAAGTAACAAGCTCCAGACCCTAATTAGACGTTGGTTTTACCCAATAAATGAATGAAAACGAGAGGTGACCCTGTTCTTCTAATTAGGAGCCTCCAACTCTTTGGATAAAGCAGATTCAAATCCAGGGTGACGAGTTTGAGCTTGCGTGGGTAATTGCCAATGAAGTGAAACCATTTGTTGGAGCATGAACGGTCACCTTTTGTGCTCGGAGCTGAAGTTGAATTTACATTTTACAATTTCCATATGCATAAAAGAGCACTTGGCCATAGTTACTGACTGGATGGTTGGAGAAGGGAGATTCTGCAACTAATTTTCTGGGGGGCGGATCTCGCTTCTGGTCAGTTTCGACTAATTTGCTTCCAAAACTATCAAGTGGCTCAAAAAAAGCCACTTAACAATAAAAATCTGACCATTGAGACAGGTACAAAAAAGCCCGAGATGATTAAAATGGCCATTGGAGGGCAGCTCATTCTCGGATGTTTCGGTTTACTGGACCTGCCATATCGCCAAATGACCTCATTCAAAAGAATATCATTCCGAAGCTCGAACTCATAAACGTTTTTTTTTCCTGGTCAAGTTCAATTATTGCTTCAGTCACTCCCCATTCCATCCATAAACTCGGTTCCAGCTCAAGGATCAACGGAAAGTCAAACTACTCGTGTTTTCTTTCTCACATTGACCCCGTAGTCCGTGGGATAAGACAATATCTTTGTTGAGCCTTTGATTCCGATTCGTGGGAGCGAGCTTTGTTGTTCTGACGCTTTGCCTCCCAACCATCGCAATCCGGACGCGAATGTGACTCCAAACCAATTGGATCTCGGCTAGATCATGGACGTTATGATGAGAAATGATAGGGGATCAATTTAGGATTATCTGTGGAGAAGCGTGTTGGAGCTTTGAAGAGGAGGAGCGTTATGATGGAAAAATGCAAATTCCCCCTTCTCGCGAGCGATTCTTCACCGGATTCCGTTCGGCAAATCCCTCATGGGAGAAGGAGTGAGAAGTCAAGTATTAAGGATTTGTTTGCCCTGATCCCTCCACAAATGATCCAGATTAGCGCTATCGTTCGAACAGGAATGACATGAAACGGAATCAACGGACACTTTGAAAGCTGACTCTGGTCATCATCGGGATTTCAGTCCCGGATCCTCCCGGGAAACGCGTGCCAAAGTTTGCTCTTTCGATAAGTGTCATAAGAGGGCATTATTTATGGACATGACGCGCGAATGAAGGTGATGGATGTGCTGATTTATTATGATATTTATATTTTTGTACTTTTTTTGCAACATAAGAGCGAGGGATTAATTTTTTTTGTTTAGGGACACGCGTATGTGGATATAGGGGCAGGACGAGAGGAACGATGGGATTACATTAACAAATGAAGGAATAGCCAACGACTAGATTCATAAGGGACATGGGTGGAGATCCGGGGGAGTAAGGGAACTCTTTTGCCTTTCCATATTTTTTGCTGATAAATAATAACATAACAAACATGAAAGGGCATGGCAAGCAAAGGGACACAACAGCTGGTTCCACCACAATCATCACAGCCAGTAATTTGCAGGTTCAATTGCATTTACGCCGAAATCATGGAATTGGCGCTCATGGACCCGGATCCTAAGCCGAAATGTCCATACGATCCAGCCGAGGACAAGTTCAGTCCACCAGCTGTCATGTGGGGGCTTGTCATGAATTGGGACCCCATTTGACCCATTTGACCGTAATATTGTGTCATGGGATTGGCAAAGTACCCGGAGCCAGCCGACATACCGGCATACGCCGAGAATCTGGAGTCCAAGGGCTTGAAGAAATCTGCCATCCTCTTCTTCTTGGACTTGGAAGCCAGCTTCCTATTTCGCGTTTGAATGCCGTCTTTTTTTAGGGTGATGGGCCTTGATATCTGGAAGAGATAAATAGCTGGTCAATATGGTTGTTCAGATCGGATCAATATCTAATTACGAACACAGGCCCCTAAATTGATCTCGTCTAGCCCTACGGGTGTATGTACACGAGAAATTGAGGATCCTATACAAGTACCTACATACATGAGGCAATTTGCCACCCCTGCTTGAGGTCCAGCCCTGATTCACAGCACCACCATTACTGTCAAGACCTTTTAATGAGATCCTCCTACCAAGTGGCTGGGTAACTTTCTGGCCCGAGGCTGTGCCATCGTTCATTCAGTGGCGACCAATTTTCACTTCACTGTGGCACGCGAATCTGATTGCAGGTTAAACTCTCGTGGTACCCATTGGTTGGTGGTTTCCTCCAACCAACCAAACGTTGCGGTGCTGCTCCGGGGGAGTCCGGATGGCATTCCCGGGGTGCTGTATTCCTATTGTCAGGTGACTAATTAATAGCGAGATTCACGGAGGGATGCTTGGCCAAAGCCAAGCCAAAGAGCCGGAATCCGATTGGATTTAGTGTCACCGTGTCGCGCCAAGAGGCATCGACCAGGACTTAGAGGAGCCATGGGTCTTAGGGGATCTTAGAGCTGGGGCTAGGACTGTCTGAGGACCAGACATGAACTTTATAGGGAGACAGTGAGTGAAAGAGCAAGGGAGAGAGGAAGAGAGAACTTGCTGGGGTTTTGTGGAGCAACTTGTCTACGGGGGTTCATGGGTTGATGACATTTTATGACGTTTTTCCAGTAGGATAAAGTCTGTGTGTCGCCTTGTTCTGTTGCACTGTCTCCCTGTGGACCAGAGTCTACCGAAATTATGTGCTTCTTTGAAATTCTCTTTACAAGGATAGAAGCAAAAAGAAGTCTGTCCTGATATTCAGCAGACTTTTTAATGGCATTTACATCTCTGTCTCTATTGAGACAGTATCCAGGTATTCAGGTGAGAGATGACACCAGAAAAAGCCAATCTTCACACATTTAATTTGCCTTTTGAGGTACATTTGCCTCGTTCTTTAGACTTCCAATTGCGCTCATGTAGCCGAAAATGAATGGGAAAAAGAAGTCTCGGTCAAGCTAACAAGTAGTGTGAGAATTAGATAAAAATCAAAAGCCTTCTTGGCAAGAGTCAAAAAATGAATAGCTTGCTTGGTTTCAAACGTAAGACGGATGCTCAAGAAGCTCTTATCAGTTTGATGATACGCAAAGATAGGCACACCAGATATCTCAAAAACCAAAGTCAACATCTCCAAATCTCAGATGATGATCAGGACTGCCAAAAATACGCGCCAGACTATTGTGGAAGTAATCGTGTGAACAAGAGATCTTAATCGCCCGACTGTGGTTGTTAGATTATCTAGCTTAAATCAGGCTAATCGAATCCGTTGCCTACGAATATTTTTCTTCAGTTCATGTCGCTATGTATTGGCAACACTGGGCAGTAAACAATTGGGCGGCACTCGAATGACACCTCTACCAAAAGGTGGTGGTGGACGAAGTGAGTGAAGCAAATTCAGGCCAAACCCAAAGTTAATGTGAGTGTGAGGCAAAAAACTTGCTCCAAGATAAAACAGATTTTAATCTCGACTTTTGAGGCTCATTCCCGAAACCAAAATGGGCCAAGAAAGAAAGAATTAAGAGACTCTAAGACCCCAAGTGCTTCAGTGTGAGTTTCTTATCGTTCCCATCAAAAGTAGAATATAAAAATTAACCCCACAAAACGCAGGGGTAATGTCTGGCTTTCAAAAGACCATAACTCAAGATGAAATTGAAATAATGAACATCATTCCGACTAATTACGAGATTTGCCTTCATCGTCTCCAAACATATCGTGGTCTGGCCATGGTAGATGCATGCCAACATTAAAGGAGAACTAAGCTAAACGTCAATACGAAATTATGTAGGTTTGTGATTTTTTTCGTGGGCAAAGATTATCGATCTATAATGAAACAATGCCAATGCCACAAAAGGTATCAATGACAATGGGCCTTTTTCATATGTATGTATCCACGCACTGTCTGACTTTGAGTGCATGCAGCTAGGTTGAAGATAAACCAACTGGCCCCTTTTTTGGATACTTAATCTTTATATGCAGTGTAAGTGGTTGGTTGGATGGTCCACTGAGAATGCTAATGGCGCTCCGACACCAAGTTAAACTGCCCATATTTGGGGGACACGATAAGGACATGGCTCAGAAGCGAATATGAATCCCATATGATTGCCTATCGTCATTGCCAACTATGAAGGATGACCAAGGGCGCCATGGGCCTCCGCGATGACAACTACTCCATGTTAAGAACAATCCCGAAAACAAATGCCTTCTGCCCGGACAGTTCATGGTTGAGATAACTTACATTGTGTAATTTATGATAGAGTCCACAGGCGTTGCAGACGGGCTCGCCGTGATGATTCCGACGCCAAAGCGTTGTGGTGGTGGTTTTGCAGTTGGCGCAAACGGTGCCTTCACGCTTCGTGGTTGACTGTAAATAGGATTGAACGTGACATGATTATTTCTCCCGCTGCCAACGACCAATATCGGATGGTCTTCAAACCTACCATTCGTCTCTTTGGTTTCACCAGGGGCCGACTTGTGCCGTTCATTTTGTAGTAAAGCCCGCAGGCATTGCACAAGTAATGGCCATTACCATCACGCCGCCACAGGGGAGTAGATGTGGCCCCGCAATTGACGCACTCGCGACCCTCTGGAAAATCAAAACAAGAGGCAATAAGTTCTCAATTCCCGATTGCGATTGATTTTTGTGTCCGGAGACAATGAGGCCACCACCAAAAGTAATCGAAACAGTGACAGATTAGATAGTCAGAGGGAGGGAGGTAGAGAGTGAGTTAACAATGAGTGCGTAGAAAAGGTTAGTGCTGGGTTGAGTCACACTTGAGTTCTCTTTGCTCTCACCGGATGCACTTGGCTTGGTTTTGCTTGATTTGGACAAAGGCGTCTTTAGGGATGTTTGCTTCCCGGAGAATACCCCTGTGGTCGAGTAGGAGCCGTAAAATGGGCTCGAAAGCTCTGGGCCTGAGGAAGCGGCAAAGTACGGAAATGTTCCCGCTCCGTTTTGTGTGGATAGAGATGTGGGTGCGGGTGGGGACACAGAGGAGGTTGTGGAATCATAACTACCTTCAGGGCGCTTCACCAGGTATCCAGTGGAGCCAGCAGGTCCCATGCAGCCTGATTTGTGGTGATCGTAGTCATCGTCCTTGTCTTTGATTGGGGACGGGGGATATCCAAAAGACGAGGCATAGTGTTTGTTGGAACCCATGGAAGAGCTACTCGTGGGGGAAGATGAGGGCGCATTCACATGGATATTTGAAGGCACACTTGGAGAGTTCGATCCATTGCCGAATCCCCACATGGATGTTCCAAATGAGGGATAAAAAGATGGGTGACTGCCAAACATTTGCTGGGTGTCCCGGCCTATAAATATTCAGTTACTCTGTCAACTACAGATATATATGCAAGACAGCGGTTGGGTTAGAGTCACAATTGTGCTTACCTGTAGGCATGGATGAATGGTAGGAACCTTGGAGAGCCGTATTGAAATTAGCATATTGACTTTTGAAGTAGGCATCCGCCATCTCTTCCGAAGTATGATGATGCTGAATCCCACCTGAGTTTTCGTACCAGGCCCGATGAGGGCTCGATTCAGCTGATACGGCCATGGCAGCGGCAGCAACACTCACTGCATTCATAACAACCATTGGGTTACTTGATATGTACGTGGTAAGGTTAGGTCAAGGTGAAGGTCCAATGTGTTGTCCACTTTTTCCGATCACAATGAAGTGATCAATTATGCTTATGGTGCTGGTTGTTGTTGTTCTGTCCTGAATTGATAAGGACAAGCGAATTTCACTTTAAGGATGAGGGGTGTGATCCGACCGAACCGGAGATGCAGACTGCAACAGCTCTCATCCACCCCGAAGAAAGTCCCCACAATGTTGCTGGGAAACTCATAAAATGTTGCACTCATTTAACTTCTTGTGGAAGGAGAGCTTGGAAAAATCGTTCACGGCTCTCCAACCGTCAATGAAGCGTTGAAGGACCGTTCTCGCTGGCTGGGATCGCCACTGGTGATAAGAATCGCCAATGGCGACACCAGACGGCGCTCAATTACCCATGACAGTACGGTGGATGGCGGAGAGCAACTCCCGGGAGCGATCAAGAACCGGAATGTCTGGGAAGGAGCGTTGCGCGACCTGCGCAAACAGTGTGGGGCACGCCAATGAGCACCCCTGGCTAGGCAGACGCTCGAGAGCGAGCGCATTCTGGCTTTGGGTCCGATCGAAGAAGCTTGGGAAAAATTGGTCTCGAGATTGAAAAGGCTAGAGGGAGGCCGGATCCCACTCACACGCCCTCTAGGAAAGTGTCTGGTCTGAAAACTTAGGAGGACAACGCTCTGTGTATTTCTGGAGAAAGTCAGTAGGAAAGCAGAGTCAGTCGTTCCTCCCTCAATGCGTGTGGACATATTGTCGCACTGCGGACTGGCCTGGTGGGGGAAAATTGGCTGGCCAATCAAGCGTCTAAAGGTAGATCTCACCGATAAGAAGTAACGCCCTCGCTATCAAAGAAAAATCAATACATCACCACGACAAGCCATTCAATGAGCCTTCATTTCGGCATGAATCGTGAAAATCGAGCCGTTTTCAAAGTACTGCCTGGCGGACAGTGCTCTTTTTCTCGCACTATGGATGGACTTGTTCTTTGGGTTTGAGGTGAAAATTGATTCTCGAGGGTTTCCAGGAACCTGGTTATTTTGAGGTAGAGTACATTTCCTCTCATCTGACAAAATACGTCATCTTGTCATGGAAAATGAAGATTGATGGGAGGGTCAACTGATAATGATTTCAGATATGAGTCCTCATTTTGGACTCCACCAGATCCTGTAAATAATGATGTGCAACCGTGGTCCATCAGCTCATTAAGCAATTGAACCTGTGGGGTCCCGGGCCAGAAAAACCACAAACTCACACCAACCCAGAGTCAATTTGGCAACGAGTCCCCTCGATTCCAAAATTCTCCTCTTAAATTGGGGAAGGTCTGACTGTGTGAATTGAAAAATCACTGGGATTTTAAATTCAGTACATTGAAAGGGTGTAATTGAAGGTGGGCGTCGCAGTAAAACCAATACCCCGACGGGACATTGATCCCTCTCATTGGAAAGCTATAGCAATTCCATTTCCTATTCCACCAACTACACTAACGTGAGCAATCTACCCAAAACGGAAGTCTCTAAGGTTTGGTCGGGTACGTGTAAAATAGTCCACATATCCATAATAATCCGTTTGAACATTTGAAAGAATGACTTCATAACTCAAACAAAGGGTGATTGCACTCCCTCCTTAAGGCAAACGACGGGCTCGTGGTGCTCACAAGCAATCAAACAAAACCCAAACGTAGTTCTCGGACTCGTCGAGTCACACGCCTCAATTCAGGGAGGCGTGTTCCTTTACCAAATAGAAGAAATCAATTCTGGAACAATGGGACTTGATTTGATTTATGGACCATTTTTCCCGGACGGTAATGTATTATACAGTATGTGTTGAGCCATGTCTTACTTTGAAATTGAAAATTCACTCCCAAAAAAGGGTCACGGATCGAGAACGAGAATGAGAAAGAGAGAAAGACAAATTCTAAATATCTTTTGGGGGAGAGGGACATAAATCTCGACTCTCATTTGGATCTCTGGAGCAACTCTTGAATCTGGAACTGACACACTTCCTGTGATGCTCTTCACATCAAAGCCACCTTTTGGTGGGTGAGACATCCGAACATTTCAATTACAATATCACTCTGAATAACCCTCTACTGTAGACTATAGTTACGAGTACTGTACAAAAGGCCAAAGCAGCCAAGGATGAAGACATCGACTCTCAAGCAGGAATTTGTAACGAGAGACAAGCGAAAAAGTATGGCCTCCATTTTTTGCCCAGAAAGACATTCGAAATTAAGTGAGAGACAAATTTATCCCAATCCAATGGCTGGCTGCTAAGTGACGTGTGGCTCGATCGAGAGGCAGAAAAATACGTAGCAAAGCGCGTGAATAGATCAGGAGGCCAAGTACAACATGGCAGAGAAAATTTGAACTCAATCATAACCTGGCAGACAATCGCGATCAGACCCGTGCCAAGATCGTTGTATACTGCTAGTTGGGGATGTTGATGTTGTTGTTGTTGAGGTCAATGTCACGCCCCCTTTTCCATCTTTTCCAGCAGTCAAAGCAATTGTGCTTGCTCTGCTTCTAAGCCACCATCATCAGCACAAACCACAGCCACAGCAACAGAGTGTGTGCAGTCTCCGAAGTGAATAAGATGGAGAACCCACGAACCCGCCAATTATGCCAAGCCCTTTCCGATGATAAACGAGACTGCTTTTTGAATTAATACAATAGCCTAGAAGAATTTCCAACTCGTGAGTGGAAGCCCGTCCGATCACCTTGTGTTCCAGCCAATCTGGAGGGTTCGGTGTGGCCATCTTGTGATTTTTAGAGCCCCGTCGACTGACCATTAAAAGATGGTGTGGCCATATTTCTGCGTCTAAAACGTTAACAATATGATGGCGAGAATCGAGGAGGTAGTAGCCTAAAGGTAGCCGAAACGCCAAAAAGCTTGCTGAAAGGCTTGAATGGCCTTAGTTAGAAATCTACACGCTACGGAGTTGGCTCATCTGCACATTATTATGTATACAATAGTAGCTGGGTTCGTGCTCATTAAAAATCTTATTGGCCATCTTTTTGAGATGAGAGGGAGACAGAGTAGGAACACAGAGGGGTCAACGGCGATTTTCTTCGCCTCTTCCCAGATGAATCCCATGTTGAATAGTATGCTCCATTTGGAGTGCATCTCCCTGATTGCCCATCTTCATGTGGGAAAACTCTTCCAATGACAAATGGACACATCCAGGTGACCATAATGTTAGTTTTGGGAAAGCAGCAACTTCTCGTCACACTGACAAAACTCCACAGTCAAACCGGATTCATCAGACCGTTTATTGGGATTGGGGTTTATCGCAAATTCACGCAGTGACTCAGGATTTTGTGCCATTTGAACTGATGATAATGTTTATGATAGAGTGATCAGCAGCTTGGCAAAGTTCGTTCGCCATACATGCACACAGATTGGTCGCTGATCACGTTTTAACCTCCATTATTTCTTGACGGCAACCAAGCAAGTTCCAATTTGATATATTGATATCTTTCCTCATAAATCAATAGCAAACCGTATTCAAAGAAAGCCTTCTTCTATGGCTTGGAATTATTAGTGAGAGTTCCTTGCTGCACCCAGGAAGCTTGTCACCATTTGTTGTCTGTTTATCTTAGGAGGCGCCACCGTTTCTATAGTTCAGTCAACCTTTCTCTCCAATGTGCAGATTCCAAAGAATCCTACAACTTTCAAATGATCCTTGAAATACCACCAAGAACCAGATTCAACATGCTCCAGATACAGTAAACTGTATCTAGGGCAAACCATCTCTTGGCGACGAGTCAGAATTGGAAGGGGATGCTGGAGAATACATTGGCGAGGAAACTCTTGTTTTGGGTGTCTAATGAAGAGTAGGTACAAGGGGGTGAGAGCGTTGAGAATCAAAGGTGAACAGTTCGTTTCCCGTCATCCGCGATGAAGTTCGAGTACCGAGGCTGTAGGCAGCAAGTACACTACACATAGTGGGTATAACACAGGGCATACATACTACTGCAGTGGATACCTTATCTGATTTTTCAATCTTTCCACCAGACCGTTTGTTCAGAATGGCCAGCTATCCAAAGCAACGAGAAACAAGCTAAATGGCTGCTCTTCACTTCAGCCTTCTGTGCTTCCTGGCCTCCTTTCTTTCGCTCTTATAGCTCTTATGCAGACTTGTGTGTAGGTGTGTGTGTGAAAAAGGTCTGGCCTTAATTGCCTCTGTGGGCAAAGTTTGCTTTTATAAATAGTGTACATAAGAGCGGAGATCAGTTTTCTGGACGATTGATACAGATCCACATTACGATGAAAGTTTCATGAGGATATTGCTTTTGCTTTCGAATATTTGCTTAGGTTAATCAAACTTTTACAACGAACGGCCCTGGGGAGTCATTTTAAACTCAGTAATGATACTGTTTGTAGAGGATCTGTTAAATTGTTCTTTTGAACAGTTGAAGAGTTGGCTGTTGTGACTTGATTTGATATGCCTCACTTTTTGTCACAAACTCTTTTCTCAACCTTTCATCCAAGTCCACATGGTCAATTATTCGCTGCAGGCGCTATAATTACCTCATTAAACATGCCTGTCTATCAAGCTAAAGCTATTTACTATTTTTACGGAAAGAGACCGACATTTATGAGCGTCTTCATATATTTGTGAGGCATTCAGTTTTGGGGGATAATCCAGTGCAAGACCAAATATCAGCAAATTGGAAATTGCAACTAAAAGGAAGAACCCTTTTAAGAAGCCATTTATAGACTCATGTATGATTTAGAAAAAAAAGCATGTTGTGCACTCGAGTGCTCAAGTCCAATATTCATCGAAATCAGCTTGTTGTGGATTTTTGCCGTCTTCATTGAACCGAACTCTTCACTCTCCATGAAAGACGATTCACAACGTCGGTCATCTCTCTTGGTGCCTGAAAATAGCAACAGGCTTGCATTTTATTGCCTAGTTGGCTCAAAATATATGGCCTCATCAACAGACCGTCTGACTTTGTCGCTTGCGAAACGAAAGCTCTCCCCATCCATACATCTTCTTGTGGAAATTGGTCAAAACAAGCCACGTTTATATAAGAGGAAAATCCCACCGATTTTCGTGGGTCAAGAAATGAGCATTCCACGGGCTTGATCCGAAATACGTTGGGTTAGTTCCCCTACCATTAGAGGGCAATGAATGAGGAGCTCAGCATCGCCATTGTCCAAACCAACGCCTCGCTATGCCAAGCTTTACATATCCCATATACTAACAACACCCTCTGGGCCCCAGGACGGTTCACACACTCAGGTCCGAGATGCAGTGAGAATCCGCCCTCAAGTGATTTGATCCCTAACCCCTTTCTTGCCATTAACATAGAGCCAAAAAGGTAGGTCTTCTTCCTTCATACACTCCCTATCTATCCTTTTTCTCGTTTCAGACCAAACCTGAAGAGGCGAAGTGGTGAAATATCAATCCGTCAAAGTTCGGGATATCGAATCGAGCTATTTGTCGTTGGACGGGTAGAATTATGGAAATTAATGGCCTCGAACTCGCCCCTAAATTAAATATATATGTTACATCCCAGGCTCAGGCAACCATATGCGTTGGCTGACAGGCTCTAATGCATACATCACGTCTCCATTGGTTTGAATGATTTTGATTGATTGGAAGCCGTTTAACGACAACACTGAAAGCAGTGTTAGTTTGCATTGAAAGGATTCACTGGCTAACAAAAGGGCTCACTTTTTTTTTAAACGCCTGATGACATGAATAATGAGGCTCTGAAAAAAGCCAAGAAAGATGGATCGAGTACCGTTATTTTCAACATGACTCAATCCCCTGCCAAGTCTCAATCTCGTCGTTGGATTTATTCACCCGAATATCAGTTGCGAGGTTGGTTTTGATTCACTATTGAGGGTCATCTCGGACCAATTGTTCATTGAGCAAATCCCCTCTTGATATCCTAGTTTCGAGGGATCTTTCTTTGTAGACCCTGGTCCACGACTTCCAAAGGGCTTAGACAAACGAGAATGACACAATCCCACAGTATCCCTGGCCGAATTCCCTGATTCTTGGGATCAAGTCTGCCCCGATGGCATTCAATGCTGAGCGTGGTACAAGAAGACAATGGCCGGGATCCAGTCGACTTTGTTGGCCAACAAAATCTGCAAATCCCTGAGCTCTTTCTAGGTAGAATTGGGCAAACCCAAGAGGAACAGACACTCGTGTCGGTCTACTTTCATCCACGTATTATTATTACTATGTATGCGTTATAAAATGAGGATGAACAAACCTCAAAAGCAGATCAGGTAGGCCCTTGAGGACGGCAGTGTTCAAGTGGAAATCGGAAGGTTGGTTTGTCAAGTCATGCTCTCTCTCTCTCGGTCTCGGTCTCTGTGTCGAGAAATGACGGAAAGGCGCCATCCTGACATGATTTGACAATGTGGATCGGAGCTCAATTGTCTGTGAAAGACTAATTCTTCGTTGGACTGGCTGCTCTCGATCCATGGCCGTGGGAGGGTGGTTCTTTGTTCTTCAATTCCTTTCGTTTCGTTTCTCTATTCTCCATTGATGCCCCCATTCTCCAGATGGCCTCCCTCGGCTCTCCACAAAAGAGGGTTGGAGATTACACAACGGCAAACGGTTTGTTGCTGGATATCATTATCATTTGAGCATCGGATTAACCTGGCGACTTTGGACCACATTGTCTTTGGGAGGGTCAATATCCGTCTTGGTTCTGCCATCCATCCGGAAACCCGGGCATTTAAATCCGCTCCTTCAACGAGGAATAAGTTCAATTGTGGAGAGAGGATGGATATGGAGTACGAGACCTGACTCGGACCTGTGGAAGAATATTTTTCGAGGTGGTGCATCGTGATTGTGATCTATGGATTCCAAGCTGTTATGAGCGCGTCAGTGTACATTGTACTGTTGTACGTGAGTGAAGTGGCCTTGACCGAGAAAAGATGGGTTTTTAAACTTATCATAATCTGAATCAACAATCTTCACGGAGGAACTCCTCGCTTCTTAGGGTGCTTTGAGGAAAGGAGGCGAGATCATTTGCGGGGAGAAGATCTCCGAGATTCCTTTTAAAGATGCATTTTTCAGCAGCTTCTCTGGCCCCGAAAATTGGTTGGAGCCAGGTGATCAAGATCAAAATTGAAAGTAAAAGGTGGGAACGTTGCTTTACGAGCTCTGTGGGAAGAAGATTCCATCTCCATATTCATGATCGAATGAAATGAAAGTAGTAGTCACCCTGGTGGAAAAGTTCAATCACCAAGGAAATTAACGATTTTGGCCCGGGCATCAAGAATCATTTAAGTCCTTCTTGAAAATGTACAACATTGAGCTCAATACCATTCATTTTCATTCATTTTCCATACCGTAGCATTAGACCATGTCCCCGTAGTTTTTAATATTGACGTATACAGTATATAAACCTTGAGATAGACTAACTTGTGTTGCTTTTTCAGCCATTTGAATATCAGATCAGATCAAATGCTACTAATAACATTTTGGTTGGGCCTTTAAGCGTAAGATTGCGTGTCTTTTTCGGATGAAGAGAAACTGGAAAATTCTTCATTGGCCTTATTTAGCCGCGCTACCCAATTTTCCATCAGGTTTTGCTCATTTTGGGCAAAATGACAGTTCAGATTTAATGGCCTCGTCATGTTTGGGTTCCGTCGACTTTTGGTAGGTTCGTGGCGTTGGAGGGGATGGATTTCAGCCCGTCGGGCCATGCTGGTTCAGGCTCAAGCTGTGTTTCCACCATTGCCATGACCAACAACCCAAAAAGATCAAGAGATGATGTCGAAAATTGTGATGCGAAGTGATTTGGCCATTTCTTCAACTTTCCTTCGTTCAGGCGGGTGAGGATGCGGAATGATATTTGGGACCAAGTCCGACCAGAGGTACGCTCAATTTGAGGCTCAATTCGGATTCCAGGCCGGATTATCGCCAGGGAGTGGGGCGCATTCGGACGCAAATAAAAGTCTGGTCGTGGTAGCTGAGCTGTGAGCACACTTCACAGATTGATCTAAAGTTTAAATGATGCTGATTTCAGGCTTTTGTTATCGCTCGTCAAGATCTTGCTAACTAACTAAATCCCTTTTATAGCCACACAACCAACGAACGGAGAACAAAGCCAGTGCTGGAGGCTCTTTTTTGGGTGCTCACATTTGTCGGCTTGAACTTGGACCGAGTCAGTGAGCCTCGGATTTATTTATTGCAGGGGAGAGTGAGGGCAACTTTGGAGACAATTCTGGTTTTATGCTAATGGACAGGGCCCCATTCATTATCCTGCTCTTCCTCCTAGGGGGTTCTTAGAGCCTCCTTGATTCAAACTCTCGAAAACCTTTGTGGCCAGAGGAATGTGATATTTTGGCGGAATCACATGACACTTTGGGCTTTTGGTAATGTTGCTTTGACCCCCTGTTTCCTAAGGCTCGCTCGTCAGCTGTCCCTTTGGCTTGTCTCTGAAGCACTTTATGGGTTTGCAAAGTAACGCCAAAAACCCTCCGCTGCCCAACCTATCGACTTAGCCACGGTTCTTTGACTTGTGGTGTACTCTAACCTCTCCCAATGTGATGTCTTGCCAACAACTGCCTTTTTATCTGATGGTCATTGGTCAAGTCGTGGCAATCTGGACCCGGTTGACTCTGTTTTCCTTGGACACTAGGGTGTTAAAAGCTGCCAATTCGGGGTGAAAAAAAAATCCAAGGCAGATAAGGTTACAGCCAGTATTATCTCTCCAACTATTCCAATCATCCAGGGGGCCAAGAAGAAGAAGAAGCACAGGAGAAGACCAGCAACTAAAACAACCACTACTACTACTTCTACTGTACAAACGAGAACTGAGTTGGTTCACATTATGGAGTTTCCCGATCGAAGCTTCTTCGCTTGTTAATTGAATTCGGGACCGTCGTAAACTGACCGAAGGCATCATTCTGCGATCACCTGCCATAATAAAATCGTTCCATTTTTACCGTTCGACCGGGAGGCTTTCATCAAATGCAATAAAATTCTTTATCCCTCACGCCAGAGCCATGAAGCCAAATATGGTAAAGACAGCTTATCTCTTGTCTTGTTTCAACTATCGGTATCCTGGGTTATTTTTTTTTTTATCGAAGGTTTAAATCTTTTTTTTCACGCATTTCTCTCATTTTTTGGTGTGTGTCCCCTCCCCAACCTCGGGAATACGAGGAGGGAAAGTAGGGCAAAACATGAAAGTGACAGAAAACGGGAAGAAATTCGGGAAGACATTATTTTTATGTGGGTTTGGTGTGAAGTCGAGCGAATCGAGCTGAAGTTGTCATTATTTTTTTGAGTTCCTGGCATATGCCTCCTTGAATGGATTTGTTCCCTCGTGCCAATAGTTCCGTGTTGTATTTATGCACTCCCAAACTTAAGACTCCTGGAAGAAATGATCATATATATGGTTAAATCCAACTCATATCGCTCAATGACAAAAAAGAGAATACTTGACTGCCCATCGGGTTTCCACCCTTCAGGTTCAGGAACATAAGAATCAGAATGGAACCGCACCTCAAGGTGCGAAGTCCTTGACCGAAGTAGTCTGCTCTGATCCTCGATTGGTTTGTCGGAAGTTTTGAAAGACACTGGATATGTTGCTCAATGGGCGTGTGCTCTTGAAGAAAGAGAGAGTGTTCAATGTTCAAGTCAATCCCGGGAAACTTCGGTTCACTCATCCAGAGTGATGTATGAGAGATTTGAGGTCATGGATTGTCGTGACATCCTCCTCCCTTAGTCATTCCCCAAAACCCGAAATCCTTCTCCACAAGCTATTATCTCTTAAGCTCACTGTTGTAAATGGACGACATAACTGAAGCATTTTTGCTGCTGATGTGTGGCCATTTGACGTTGCTTCTATTCATTTTTCGCCAGTGTACTTCAGTTAATAATGAGGGCACTGTTTTGGGTTATTTTTGCAACGGAGAGCAACAAATTCTTCAATTTGAGGGTCATGGGTTGGAATGAGTAAAAGTGCGCATGAGGGTTATGAAACACGTGGCAAAAGCAATTAGGACTGAGAAAGAAGTAGAATTCAGGAAATATTACCATTTCCTGCCATTCTAAATTCAAAGTGTTTACCTTGAGAGATTGGAGCCGGATTGTCCAACCTTTTTTACAGAGGAGGGTTGGGCTTGGGAAAAATGAAGGGGTGAGAACTGGAGATCAAACTTGGAGATGCCAGGAGAGGAGAAACATTTGTCTTTGAGATGAGGAAGCTGCGTTGTGAAAACGTGTCGACAGGCATGGCTCATTTCCCCTCTATTTCCAGGTTGCATTCATCCAAGATTCTTGGGAGTGACATAATCCAGGAAAAGTGTCCCCCTCCTCCGTCCCTGGTCCAAGGCCCCCCCGAGAAGCCTCTCCCCAAGAGTCCCGCCACATTTGGTAGCTTGGAAATTTGTGAGGCATGCACTTAATTGCAACAAACATTGCACAAATCAAGTCCGACCCTCGAAGCCGCAGGATATCAGGATGATAATCGTCGGACATGTCCCTTAAAGTAAGCAAGCAAGCAAGCAAGCCACTAACATATTGTACATACTCACAGGAAGTGTACGACCATTTACATCCACTTTGGCCCCGTCCAAAAATTCCGTTCTCAGTGCGAGTCTGCCATTTTCACAGCAGTCCGTCTGGCCTTTTAAGAATTGGGGATCAAATGGCTTTTGTTCAACATGAGAATTATAGCTTCTGAATACTCTTACCACAAATCAGGACATTCTTGCGTTCACATTCTTGCGGTGAACAAGTGCCCGAACTTTATGTATGTGCGCACTTGACACAAGAACCTTGATTATTTCTACTCAGAGAGGGGAGTTTAAACATATTGAAGACGTAACTTTGTCATTATAATGATTTCCTCTGGATCGCGTTCAAATCGCACGATTCCATAATATAGGCTTTGTTTCGTATTAAATGTAGCTGCTTGATCTTCATTGATAAGGTCAGCTGTTTGTGAGACATTCCTGTTTTCTGCAAGGCGTCAGGAGGCTAAAATGAGACATTTCTCGCTCAGTATGTGTCTCCTTTCGAGTCTGAGCTCAAGCCAGACTCGTTCATTCATTGTCCAGCAGAGATTTACTTCCTTCACGAAGCCTCCTCTCTCTTTCTGTATTTTTTGGCCTTTTCTGTCCTATTCTCTTCCTAGCCAACCCAACGGGACAATTGACATCCCATCGAGAAAGACAAAGAGAGGGTGGTCAGCTTCACTCAAGTGACAATGCATCCCTTTCAAAACCAATTGACCACCAGACTCCAAACATGAGCTGAGGGGAGAGCAACAGCCCCAACCACTGCCAAGAATTGTTCCATTCCTTTTGCATCAATTTTCGGTCTTGTTATGAGTTTTATGTTTTAGTTGAAGGATCATTGTTTGGTACGTGCATGGAATTGTATATGGTTTTCACTCTTATGACGGGAAATGCCCAAGTGTGTATTAGAGTTTCTGCCAGTGACTTTGGGGGAGATTCCTCCGCATTTTTCCAGTCCAATTCCTTCTGGATTTTAAGATCAGGAGAAATGGCAGAAAGTCTTGGACACGACAGGTCGTAATTAAGAGGACGGCTCGAAATGTCATTTAGAGTTGGTATGTCTCTCGCTCGTCATTCGTCGAAAGAAACCAGAAAGAGAGCGAGAGAAATCTTTTGTGGCCAAAAGCCAAGAGACACAACGTAAAGCGAATTACGTTATACTAGGGGTATAAATCAACCGAACTTACTTTTCCGCTTATTGTTATTTTAAATGGCCCTTTGAGTGCTTTTCAAAAGTATACGTAGACTCGAAAATTCATACACATATTGATCAAAAAAAAAAAGATGAAAACGTTTAACGTTGAAGTAACTCAATTGCTCGGTTGGAAGCAACCATAATCGAAAATAACTCCTTTTAGGTCTCCTGCTGTTCAAATTCTGTTATAATTTACGAGGACCGGCGTCTGCTCATTTCCCTGTTAAAATGTGGCACAATCTTCATTTATGACCTGGCGTGTTTGGCTGGTGTCAAGCGAATGAATATCACCATTCGCCATGCTTCTGTGCTCTCCCTTCGGACGCGATTGGACCCCCACCAGCTTTGTTATGGCTATACATGTGTATCGTTCCCGTGGAAGGTAGGTAATTGTTGTTGTTGATTTCGAAAACTGGAACAACAATTTTTCCCCATTTGTCGGCGAAAATGCTTCAAAGCAGCCACTCAAGCGTCCGTGCTTTTCCTGGAGGGTCCGCCGTTCCACTTGGGGGAGAGAAATTCGGCAAGCCTCTTTGATGTTCTTGGAACACACTAATGGATTTCACATTCAAAAGTCAGAAACGCTGCTCAGAGCAAACATTGTGCTTCTTGTTCTTCTTCGTAGTGCACAATTGATGGTGATGCTTTCTCGTTTCGAGGCTGATCATTTGTTTCCAGGGTCTTTGAGCCTTTCTGTGCCCTAGTCGTATCTAATGCAACACATTTGTTCCTTCAGGATTGAGGAGGTGTTTGAGAGGGAAAACATTCATGAGAATAGTTTGATCTGAAGGGGGGGGGGGGAAGTGATTTCATGTTCATGGATACTACTAGTTACTGCTGAACTTGGAGATTGGAATGACGGAGAGCCTGAGAACTGCTTGGATCTGGACCACGACACCATCCTCGCTTGAGAACGAACTACTACTTTGGACTCCTGTGGATCATGGCTGGCGTAGACTTGGAATTAATCGACTCATATTTACGAGCCTTGTACACGCTGAGATCTGGAGGGCTGTGAACCACAACTAAGATCCTTGGGATGCCAATGATTTGTTTCTTTTGAAGTGAGCATTTATATTCTCAAGGAGAGCGAGAGAGAGAATAATATCGGCCAGAAGCCTCTTTAGTGGCTCTGATTCAGCCCCCATGTAGAAGATGTTACAGAGGTCGGAACTTCGGAAGTGCGGTGCATCCACATTTTCGTCAGAGAGTCATCCCGAACCGGATTAGATAATCGGCAGAAGAATTCAAACATGCCTTTAATTATTTTAATCATGTGACTTGAATCAGATTGAGAGTCTCAATAGGGGACTCCACAGTAGACGGAAGTGCAAGTTCTCACCGGAATCTTGTCTCTCCATTTGCATCATGAGGTGAGTAGAGACCAATTTTTGTGGATGAGTTTGCCACATTTGGGAGTCCAGCAGCTTTCGGCTCCGTTTGAGTGGATGAGAACCTTGACTCGATCTCGTCACGTCGTCTTCGTGGTCGCCGTTGTTGTTATTCCTGGGTGAATCCCGAGAAGTCTTCCAACCGTTTCGGTTTCCAGACTATCATATCACCGTGAATCACTCCAGGAACTGAAACACGAATTCATTAATGAATTTCTAACCCAAATTGAATCCTGAACACAACTGACAACTCCAAATGCATTCCTCACCGCTCTACTCCACTACAGTACCATGTAGTATGTACTAACAGTAGAAAGATCATTTTCATCCCTCGGATAAGTCGGTGACCAAAGACTCGTGTTTGGACAGCTTCCTTCTTCATCTGTTTTTCAGTATATTCGAGAAAAACTCCTACTTAGTATGTATAGGAGCCACTCCGGGAGAGCTCAGTAATATGGTGTCTAAGACAACGCTCGAGTCAGCGGGGATGCGACGCACTCCCTGCCCGATGATACTCCAAGCCAGCATCATCGTCATCATCATCATGGTCGTCGTCGTCATTGGAGTCAGATGAATTGGGGGAATCAAGACTCCGAGATTGGACAACTACCGCTACCCCTCTGACCATTCAGCCAAAACATCTTCCACTTGAGCATTGCGTCTCTTTTTAGAACCAGATCATTCTGGTCCGCACCAGGACCACTCACTCTGACCGGATAATCGTCGTTGAAGGTGTGAATCTTAGATGGATGTTGCATTGTCGACGAGTCAACGAGTCATCAATGAGGGACTGAGGGTAGGGGGTGTTACTACTACAACTACTATGTACTCGTACTAGAACGCATGAGGTTCTCGCTTCGGAAATGATGCCGATACAAGAAGACATAATGTGTTAATGGAACTCGGCGTGTGCCATGGTGCCAGCCTTGGGGTGGCAAAGTGTGCCTCGCCTAGACATCACACCATTTCCTAATTGTCTGCAACCCTCGCTCCAATGGACCCATTTGGCTCTTCGGCTCCTCGGGGTAGGGCCAGAAGCACATGAGCATGGTGTCAAGTGGGCAGTAGTCGAGTATTTCGCAATTGACTTCGGGACAGGCAGTCGTGGACATTGGTCGCCTGGGATGGACCGTGGGGGCCAAGAACACTTGGAACGAAACAATTCGGCCACAGCGGGACACTTCACTCCTTCAATCTTGGGATGGAGAGAGCGAAGAGCCACCAGTCAGCCACAAGGACTTTGAACTCTGATACACCACCTTCATATTCCTCTGCGGGACCGTGAACGTGCCCCAAGAAATTCCCAGCCTAGCCCAATTTTGCATTTATACGAAATCAAGAAGGAATCCTCTTGGGATGACGGCCAAGATACGATCTTAGACAAACAGATTGTGCCAAAAATAAATTGAGCATCACAAAGTGCATTCAGGAAATGCAACCCCTACAAAAACAGTGGTCTCTCTTTGGATTTTTCCTCTTTCGATCTCCTCCTCGTCAGAGTAGCTTTGTTGTGCTCGTCGACGACCCGTTCACCCGTTCACCAAATGCATGCATTTCGGGGGGGGGGGGGTGAAACTTGAAGAAACAGCATCCACCCATATGTGGGTGCTCATCATGAGTATGTACGTACGCTTTACTTGAGAGCTCCCCAAGTCAGGCGACTTTTTCAGACTTGAATTCTGTTAATTGTAGGATATGGTCTGGTGGCAAGGGAAATTCTAGATTTTTACAAGGATGAAAAAAGGGTGGGTTCGTTGTATTTTTTGCCTGGCCTCGAGCGTGAATGTCATGAAAACATGAGCTACTAGTATACTGTTCGTACATACTAGTGCCATGACTCCCCGTGGGTCGTCAGTTGAAATTGAAGTTTGTTGAAGAATCGAGCTCGTACATGAATCCGTGAGAGATACTACATTGAATATTCTCGGACGGTTGTTGACGCAGCATGAAATTGCAGGGTGAATCCATCTCGATTTGGGGCAGGAAATGCAACGTATATTTTGGTTCCCAGTCCTGTTGCATTGGCTGTTATTGGATTGGCTCTTATTTGCGGTGGAATTGTTTAGGGAAGCAAGTGACAAGTCTTGTTGGTAAACTGGAAGGTAATCATGCACTGTTTGTACTGTACATACGTAACTGAAATTTCGGATGAGGGCACTCCATGTTCTCTACCTGCCGCACGTAAATTAAGTAGTGGTAGAAGGAGGGTGTTGGTGGTTCCCAGATTTGGGAACACATTCTATTCTCTAGCTGGCCTGTCATTTACGAATTGGCCCGCACCGTGTGATTTCCAAGAGAGGGTCCTTCATTCTTGATGATGTGATTTTTGTTATTATTAAATACCCTCGTTCTTCATTCAGCTCCTCCTCCTCCTCCCCCTCCTCCTGATCTTCTGCTAAACTACTAGTCTCAGCTCTCTTTCTGTCTCTCGTTCTTTGGATGGATAGGTTGGCGCAGATGTTTATCAAATTTGACAAGTACTGCTGTGGTTCCCAAAAATCTGTCGTCTACGAAGTTCACAATATTCCTCTGGAATGGAAAGATCCCTATCTTCTGTGGAAAAGCTTGACAAAGGAATCTGGGAAATTTAAATTCACAACTTTTATGACATTTATTGTTCAAGTCTAATTAGCCCACAAGCAACTAGGTTGGCCAGAGTGTCAATGAATTGGAAGGCCAAACCTCCCGGAAAGAGGCGGCATTTTGTTGAGGGCCTCATGACGTTTCAGAAACACAAGGTTTCATCTTTCAGCATACAGTAAACAGTACGTCCATTTCATATCAAGAGAGGTGTCGACCGTGTCTGTCTGGATTTCACCTCCCTGGGCTTTGGTGATTTGGTATCAAATGGATTTGTCAGAGTCGGAAAAGTTGAGAGCATTAACATTCTTGACCTTGCATTGCTCGTCGTCTCCGGAGTAAAAGGATTGACATTTGGAGATGTTTATCGGGATAAGAACGCTTGAAATGAAAGGCTTTGAGGAACGGAGATGGAAGGGCACCCATCCCCACTCTTAAGCTCTCTTCACAACTGGCCATTCAAATTGATCACTTCACTTTTAGCAGAGCAGCTCCATCTCAATTACACGACACTTTCCATGCACCTTTGAGGCCGGTCGAGCTTCGAACTCGTATTTAGTGAACTGGACTCCACGCCATCAATGGTCAGGTCAAAAATTCAGAAATTTTCATTACACCCATAAATTTCCCGCTTTCTTAACGTTCTTTGCCTTGCATGAATGAATTAGCAACAAAAACAAGTTCGTAGTTCGTCTTCAAGCTCTATGTACGAGGTAGTACTACATAGGGTGCAGTCAGTACACAGTAAACCTGGTCTAAAGCACAATTAAGCGATGCCATTCTTTCCGGACACAGGGCTGTTGTAAAGGCAGGCAGTAAACGGGACGGGTTCCATTTTTTGCGCCCAATTTCCACCCACTTTCCAGTGGACCATCTTCGTTCACGTGTGAGTGTTCGACCGTTTGAAGTTGGAGGTAAAGGCAGCGAGAACACGTGAAATCCTGGAATTCTGGTATCAGGTCTACTCAAGTCAAACATGCCCATGTGTTGGCCCTCGGGCGGTATGTCAAATCCTCGGCATTCAGAGGTGCATACAAATGAATTCGGACGTGATTCCTTAATCAGGGCCATAAAGTCGGAATTTTTATTGTCCTTGTTTGCTCTGGGCGCTTCAAGACGTCTTATTATGTGAAAGGTACTCTATTGCAAGTCTTGGAACTCCTCCGACAAATGGCAACCCGGTTGTGCCAGTTGCACCAGTTGCACTATATGTACGTACTACTGACTAGAAGAGGCGGAATAGGAAATCGCGTTTTCTCCTCCCTCTAATTATGAGACGTAATCGGTCATTCCCAATCCTTTGGCAAATTCCGAGACCTGATGGAGCAAATGTTTGCGATGTTTGTGTGGCACGAGATCAGTAACGAGCAATCATCGTCAACCCGATAATGAGAGGAGGCCGCCAATCTTAAAGCGGGCGAAGGGGGAGGCAAATTCCACATTTTGCCCAAGGGGCGAAAACGGGGTTTCAATGTGTTTAATTTGTTTAATGAATTTGCTTTGGCCTTACTATGCTCAAAGTCAAGCAGAGAGAAAGACGCTTCTTCTTGGTTGAACATGGACATCCCGTTCGTTCGTTCGTTCGTTCTCTCGTTTCTCTCTTTGTCTGGACCCATTTTTTGTTGGATGCTGCTTTTGTGTCTTTATTTGCGTTCTGCATTTTTGCTCTCCAACTGTGCGGAAAGAACTGGCGTGAGAAATTCGAGGAAAAACCTCCTTACAAGCCGATTATTTCGTCAATCCCAGACACTGGACTTGTCTCCCATGCGTTCTACAAATACACACTGAACAGTAAAACCTCCATCCCATTGCTAAGACTCAATTCAATTTTGGCGCCCAAAATTGCTAATCTCTAGGCAAATAGAAATACGCGGGAAAATTGAACGTTTTTTTTCTTGAATCCTTAACAAAGTTGAGTCTTAATGAAATTAAATGGAAAATATGCTCAAGATCTCAATGAACCACATGTGTTGAAACCTTTCTGACCTTCTCAAGAATCCTCTCCATCTGCCGTGATAGATGATCCGAATCCGGTGGACATTACCGACTTGAAAAGGGCAAGCAAACCCGGTTGTTTTTGCCTACCTTGTGCGCGATTTGATCTTCAAAGTTCTGGGGTTGAAAATGCAAGCACGGATGAGAACGACGACCAAGACGAAGAATAAGAATAAGAAGAATCGGTGTTGATGGCGATAGTGGAGAAAGAGATCTTGCTCTGAAGTAGCCTTGTTAAGTGCGGTCAGGGTGCCCGGATCTGGAGAAATAGTGGACTCACCCGATCTCTTCCACGGATCTCTCTTTTCTCTCTCCCTCGCTCCGTTCGACGACGCTATCCATCTATCCTCGGGTAGTTGTGATAGCATCTTGATGGACTTTACTTCACTGACCAAATGACATTTTATTTTTCATTTTTTGCTTTGTTTTTCACCAGCTCTCCCTCCACGGTCTTGTCACTAAATTGGCGATATGGATCAAACCGTCATCAATTTAAATTTTTCGGGGAGAGCCTTCGCCTGAAAATTGGACAAACATGATGGCTATCAACGCCTGCCTCTGACTTTTGGCTCACAGGATTCCCTGACCATGGCTCGAATAATAATCACAGCAGCTAAACAGATATTTGTTCGTTTTCAAAACGAACTTCGGCACTCACGTCTTGAGACATTCAACACTCCTGTCATTCTTTTAACGCCAAGCTGTGTACTTTGTATTTACTCTGACAGCCCTCAATGTGGATCCCACATGCTTGGTCAATCAATATGGTTTTGATGCTTTCCAAATGCCAGTTGGCTGAAATGTCCGGACTCAAGTGAACCATTCCTGGGATTCCTCTCAGTTCATAGCATCCCGGTGATTGTTCCGTTTGCCCTTCAATGAGGCCAGGGAGTCTCGGGGAAAAAGTGAGGTTTTGGTTTGGACTCGCTATGGGGTCTTTTGACTCCTCGCAACGACCAAACTTTGGAACGGCACGAAATGAGAGAATGAGGCATTTTATTGGTTGTCGTCCGTCAATCTGGTCCTTTGGGGGCTTTGTCAAGGCACATCTGTCTATGAAGAGAAGCAATAGAAGAAGGAGAAGAGAGACGGAGTGAGTGTTTTGCCTTTACAGAAGGAGTGGAAGCAGTTCAAGTTGCGCTTAATTTAGTGGAAGTGCTGTAAAAGATTTTCACTCCCAGAGTGATTGAGACGTTTTGGCATGTCCTCCATCCATCCATCTCTTCATCAAGCTTGAATTTCATCATCGTAAAATACCAACACGTCCCATCGACACGTTTTGAGGTCGCTGGTTAGAAACCATTCTTTCCCGATTCAGAGTCCAAAATCGAATCTTCTGCTCTGACACGGGCCTCTGGCACCACAACTCAAGAAGTTCTTTGACCAAAACCAGAGGAAATGGGGCTTCTTTAGCCAGATGTAAATACCATTTTTATCCACCTCGAAAGCAAGGACTCCAAACAGGTGGTCAAATCTCGTTAGCCTGAAAACCAACCATGAAAGGAATGCACCACATCTCTTATTCTAGCCCTCTAAAGTGCCCACAGTGTTTATACTCGTACCATGCAGTGTACCTACAGTACATATACTGTACACAGGCATTCACTATCCGGTCCTTGTCGTCCAAAACTTGAAGAAGAACGGGAGCCATTGTCTGGAAGATGTCAGTTCGAGGCTTTTGTCACGTCACTCTTGTGGAAGTGGTACAGAAGAACGAAGATGGACACCAGACCTCGTTCGTGGCTTGGCCCCCAATAAGTGTCCCATGTCCAACCAAATGGAGTCCGATTCTTTTCATGCTTGGCCTTGTTGTTGCTCTCCTCAAAGTGGCGTCAAATCGACTCACTTGTGGTTGACAACGCCGATGGAAGGTCTCTTTTGGGTTGATCAATGCTTCATAGAGAGTAGTATTCTACTATTCCTTCTCGGGAGGTAATGGTTGAACCAGGAAACTTGCTCATGCGTATTGTCCCTTTCCCCTTGCCATGAACTCTTTTTCGTTGTAGGGTTTGAAGCGAAACTCTCCCGCACCTTATCAAGATGAGAACAAATTGATCTCGCATGTAATGCCGTTTAAAGAGAACCATTTTCTCTCCCTCTCCTTCTCTCTCTCTCTCACCCTCCAAGATTGGCACCAGAGTATGCGGAACCAATGGAAATGATACTCCCCAATCTCAATGCCACGCCGGCATAACAAGCGGAAAACCTGGACCAAATGCGTGAGGCATTCAGTCCAAAATTTGGGGTCTGGGAAGGTTTGGTAGAGGTGGAAAATAGTTTTTATTCTGATCGAACTGATTAGTCTACGTATGAATTGGATGGTCTCTCCTTCTTCATCTCCTCCTCCTCCTCCTCCTCCTCCTCTTCTTCCTCTTTCGCCTTCTTCATCTCATTTTGAACAACTCAGCGGGCAGCTAATGGGATAGGGCACCATACCGAGATGGTGTCATAACACCGATGATTCTAAAGCTACCTTTTACTCCATTCGCACAAGGATGTTCAGTTCACATATCTAGTCACACTGACAAAATTGCACGTGGCTCCGAAGTCCTGGAAGGCTAGTACTTGTTCTTGATTTCCGACAAGTGTAAATCGGATCATTGAGCTAACGTATGCCTTGTTGAGTTGCTACATTAACGAACGCTTTTTTTTGAACAGTGCAGTGTGAAATGGCAATTTCAGCCATTGAGAGGAACCAATTTTTCATACCTTGAGTTACGTGTTTTACCACTTTGATGGCCGAGAGAAACGAGAGATAGTTCAGCTTTATATACTAAGTACACTTTCAGCTGGAACGAACTTGGAGTTGAAATAGCTGCCGTGGAGCGTGATCTTGACTTTTTTCTCTTGTTCTTCCACCATCCTCTCTCTCTACGTACCTCTCTCTCTCTCCTTTGAGATCGGAGTTCAATGCCAATGAAATGATGCATCAGAGATTCATTTAACAAGATTGAGGATCCTCGAGTCTTATGAAAGCAGACAAGCAAAGGAATCAATCAAGCCTCGAGACAGATATCTAATCAAATATATCTTACATCCAATCAAGAAACAATTCATCCAAGATTTTTCGCCAAGATATCGCCCGCCAACCAACCCCACCGCCCCTCATTCATTGCACAAAGTCACATGAGGGTGATCCAATTTCGAAATTGATTATGATTGACGCAGCCTGACGACCGGGTCCCTTGTTAAAATTTCAGGCTTCGACATAGGCCTTCCGAGTCGACCAATCAATCCGAATCTACGTAGACTGATCCTCATCGTCTGGGCCAAGGAACCAACAACCATCCAACAACCATCCATCCTGGTGGTCGAACGAAGACGTAATGAGAGATTTGCGAATAAGTGCAGCGACTCAATAGGACAGATATCAATCTATCTGGTTAATCAGGTCCACGGGTTTGGCAATGGATAGGCACCCTTTATTGTTTGCACTAAGCCATGATTACCTTCTGAGTATGTCTGCATTTGAGATGCTGACATTTTGGGTTTGGGATTATCTAGGAGAAAAATGTAATTCAGCAAGCTCGGATTATTGCGTTATTTTAAGGAACCCGCAATGAGCCATGAAGTTTTCTTTGGTTTCAGTTCTGAAAATGTGTCTCTATTGTTAGAAGTTAAGTTGATCTGCCTTCTGATCTATCATATTGGATATGATGACAAAATATGCGATCCTTCGTCACAATCCTTCCATAAAAAATGACAAGTGAACAAGTTAAGTGCAAAAAGAAGCAAAGCAGCAATTGACCTTGACAAACTTCACAAAACATTTTTAATGACTCAATGGATATTTTATGACATTCCCCTCAAAGAGAGTTGACTTCTGTGTAAGCATAATTGGTTGCTACCACATGACAAATAATCATGGATTTATTTGATAAATTATCAGCTTACAAAATATTCCAAATTATATGAAATCCTTCAAACACTTAATCCATGTGGGGAAGATTGTAATCATAGTCTTTATCCAACCAAAAGACCTGTCACAAATGTCTTTTTCAGAGAGTCAGTTACAACCCTAAAAAGTTTAAAAAGAACTGCATATTCAGGAACCAAAACAAACTGGTTTTGCTTGGCAATAATTTCATTATTCTTCCGCCATTTCTTTTATGTTCATCTAAAGTGCCAATGCCCATTTCTATTTGGTCCCTATATTGTACAATACAGTAAAGGCCGCCTGCGACGCTTTTTGTGCATGGAACCAAAGGAAACTGGATGCGACGACGTCTCTCCAAGAGGATTCTTACAGAATCGAGCTTTTGTGTGCATAATTTTGAGTTTGGGATCACCGACATCTTCTGTATATCCAGCATCCAATGCTAGAGCATTCCACTGAGAGGGCGATGGATGCTCTTGAGGTGGAGATTATTCTGGCAGATAAGTCGTGATCACTCATGTTCATGATTTGGAGCACTCGTCTTCCTGCCAGTCTTTGAGAAGTCTGTGAGGCATTATGGGCCGGATCGAGGTGGGCTTTAAATTCCTTCGAAACTCAATCTGCCAATGGAATTCATTCATAAAGGGGGAAAAAAGTGAGTCTGACTCTGGTCGTCAAAGTGGGGAAAACTTATGGCAATTTTTCTCCTCATCTGTCTGGTTTAGGTGTAAAACTGTTCCTAACTCATGGTTCCGACCGTCCTGACTCATCAACTCTCCTTTGAGACAATGGTGACTTGTTGGACAGTCTTGGAAACCTGACAGTTCTATTACAACTGATGGACTAATTGTGACGATTGAGTGAGTACAAGACAGTTAATCATTGGACCATCCAACCTGTTTCTTCGTCTGCTTCTCCTGAGGCCCTCCCGAGACCCCCGAGAAATACAGCCACATTTTACTGCCTGTCAGTTCGAGTCTATTTGTGAGGCCAGACCGCCCTGAAGAAAACTATATAGGTAGTATACTCCACAACTGCAACGACGACCACGACGACCACGACGACTGTTTCTACAACTGCCTACTGAGGTTTCCGAGTCAGACCTACAAGCTTTGTGTCTCTTCAAAGGGACCCTAATTCTCATGACAATTGGATTGAAGATGGAGGAGTTAGTTAGTCGGTCATTAAGCATCATATTTACCTCCAGCAATTATTCGATGGCTACATTGACTGTGTTTTCGTGATTCCTGGCACTGGCATGACCAATCCTCAGACCATAATACTTAGAGTTTATACATTGGAATCGAGCTAGTGTGCCCGGTAAAGAAGCCTGAAGACGTGTCCGTTTGGATCGTCTTGTGTTCATTGGCGACGCTTTCATTATTGATAATGGGATAATCACACGGTTGGTCTGAAATCTTAAGTGGCCAAGAGCATTGGAGATGCAAGCACTTTTTTCACTGCCAGCTCCAGAAGGGCCGACCCGGGTCCCCTCTCAGCTTACAAGCACCTTCTTTTTACCTTCGACTACTTTTCATCTCCAATCCTCACACTCACGTACCTGGTATACACCCTCACTCACTCACTCTTCAACTCACTTATGGTTGGGTGTGAGTGGCTCTCTACTTGGTTGGGATGTTTGACCAAAGCTAACTGAGAAAAAAAGAAGTTGCCGCCATCGCCTGATGTGCCCAATAACCTACCTACAAGTTCTACAGGAGTACTACTGCTAAGTAGTTAACTGAAATATGCCGACATCCTGACTGACCAATTTGAACACGATAGACTGATAAAATCCATTACGAATTTGTTTTCTCAAACAACGGCGACGCTTGATTTTATCATGGGAGGCCGTCTCTCGATTTATTGGGGCCTTGCTTAATTCAGACAGCCCACATGATTATCACATAACTTACATCTACAAAACAACATAAGATTGGATGCAAGAGTTAGATGACTCGTCGATGTACTCATACGTCAATACGCCCGTCATAACCAACGAAATCAAAGCGAGAAAGATCTTATAATATCAATATTACAAACACATATACGTAGATAGGGATATTTTACTTGAAAGAAATGCATGACCTTAAAACGTAACGGAGAGTACCTCTCGGTTCCTTGACCAGACAGAAATTTAATCGCCAAATTACACACCCCAATTATTGGCTGTTAACTGTTGGCCTAACCCCCTTGTTTCGACCCTATTCCTTTATCCCTCCACACTAAGATTACTTTCAACACATGTCATCTTGGGATCGCCCAACTTGCTCTCCGTTGATCAATCCTAGCTTTCAAATCTAATGCGATTTTGCACTTGCAATCCACACTTTTGGCCCCATGCTTCTCCCGACCTGAAGCCTCAAAGTCAAGCGATTCACTTTCATTCTCGCATTATCAAAGTTAACCCACATCTTCAGGTCTCTTTGAGGAGCTCGCTTGAAGATCTCTGGGCCAGATCTTCACCGATGGAATCCACTGATTACTGATGATAAGCAACCGGGAGACGCACTCACTGGCTTTTATTCCATTGAGCTTGAACGACGAACCATCTCAATAGTATCCAGTACATAACCCAAACTTCAAGACCCTTTACCGGGTAACAGTGGTAAAATAAGCTGGCTTTGTTTCAACTAAATTATGACTTGCCAGTTCAACTCTTTCTGCAAGATTGCCGGTAACTGCATTTAAAGGCTGCATTACGGTAAAGCATGGGTTCTCAGGTCCAGAATGTCTGGCTGGATATCTGATGGTGGCATCCAAGTGTTTAAATTATCGGCTTAAAGAATGAATCAGAAGATGAGGTGGTGATGTCGATCTTCAAATTCAAGTTCAAGGACTTTGTCCAAGATCGCATCTTATCTTTGTGGGTCAGTACTCGGTGGTATAATGTTATCTTTATCTTTAGGAGGAAAAAAGAAAGTCCCCCCAAACAGGTCTTTGAGTTCATTCGCTTTTTGCAACAAGAGGGAGTAGATAAAAGCCAATCGATTGATTAATGAGGCTTTTACCCAATTTCCGTGCTTGCATGCATAGTTTCGAGCCAAAATGACAGGGTTGAGAGGTGAACGTGTGGTTCTCCACACCTCTTCAACGCTTTCCACTCCAATCAGACATGATGGTTCCAGAAGGTGAAGGTGTGGATTTAATTTTGGAGCAAGATCCTGGCGGAGCTTCGGTTTGTAATATTACGCACACACTCATTGTACGTTCTGTAGAGGTCGGATTTTCAACATATATCATTGAAGAACCGATGGAAGGAATTGAGGGAGGCAGGCAGGCAGGCAAGCAGGCATTTTTGTGGGATTAATTGTACCTGGTGCAATCTATCTAAAGGATTTGATAGATGGGCTGGCAATCGCTTTGGCTCGTCTGAGCGAAGTAAAGCGTCAATTTTGGAATTCTGTGGCTATGCAATTACTGAAGGGCTGGCTGTAAAAGGGAGATAGGAAATTGATAGGAATTCGGAAGAGATCTTTATCGACACTTTTGATCGGAGCTCAAATTCTGGATTGTCAATAACACCGAGCAGCCTTATTCAGCTTCCCTACTTTTATGAACAAGATGTGGCAGCAAAGGGCTCTTTAAAATGGATGGATTTTATTCGCCGTTTCTAACATTTTGATAGGAGGCCTTGAAGATGTTGGTCTATTCAGCGAGTGGCTAAATAATCCCTGAACGCATTTTTAAAATGAATTATGGTTCAAACTTGCCATGCCATAATAATTACGAATCTTGCATTCCATTTAAGACTTGACAAAGAAGGTAAAGAAAGTTGAAGACAAAAATAGACTTCTTCATGATATTTGAATAAACGAAGATTTCCTTTAAGATATTAAGCAAAAACTTTGGCTTCAGGATCTTTCTTACCTATTCAGTGTATGCGAGCCCTCTCAAGAAACGATAGAAAATGATCAATTGTCAAAACAATAGTAGTTTTTCATCATTATAATCATGGGCTACTGATCTTTTTAAACGGTATATCTCCGGTTTTGACTTAGCGGGAAGAACAGCTTTCTGAGTCAATTATGAGACTTTTGGTTGTTCTCTCTTTAGACATCTTTCTGATAAGCAGCTCATCAACTGAAATGAAGCATTTTAACTGACCTTATCAAAAAATTGAGTAACCTAGTTTTGGAGTGAACAGCCAATAAACTCTCCACTGGTAATCGTTGCATGGCCAGAACAGACAAGTTAAGGATAAACAACATCCCATCACGTTTGAGAAGATTTCTTGTTGCATCCAGGCGAGATTTTACAAATGATCCCTTTGGTGCCTCTGGAATTCTATGGCATTCCTCAAGATGTTTGGGGTTCATTGTTGTCTCGACCATATTGCTCATTTCGCTCCAAATATAATGACTACCTAGCTGCCCTACGTGCTCTCTTGACTTGCTTCTTTCCTGCTAATACCAAGCAGTAACAGTGAGTCCGTCAAGTCTCGAGGAGCCTTGCTGATACGGGCCATTCTAATCGATGAGCGTTGGATCCTCCCCCCAAACCTGCAGCTAAATGACCTCATCATTTCACGAGTTTCTCAAAGGTCAATCACTAAATGATATGGTGGGCTTGAGTCCAACCTGCTCATTTTCTTCAATCCATCTTCCAGCTGAATAAGATCCTTTTAACATGAGATTCCCGTCCAGGCCAACCTGCCGGCCTCTAAACATTAATACGAATAAAAGTGCTTGTCAGGCCATCACGGCCAACTTTGTAAAGGAGCGGGCATATTTCATGACTAAAACGACTGTTAATTGCCCAGCTTGACATGTAAACTCCGCAAATGGCCTCATTTCATGGAACAAACCGCGGATAAGCACTCGTTTAGGCCGCCCGATTCCCGGAACGGCTGCATTTCGGTTCTCGATAATCCGATCCTAAAGTTGACACTAAGCCCGAAATCGGTCGGGATTCTGGAAACAAGACAAGAAGACACTTGGCGTTAGGTCTTCCCATCCAAAGTTGACATCAACACCATCGACGAGATCCGAGATCGGAATTCTCCGGATTGCCAAATTTTATGGGCTCCTTTGGTGGTTTTTTCCCAAAGGGTCAGCGCTCAAGATTGACTAGCACGGCACAGGTTCGCGAGTGGGTGTTTCTAGAAAAGGAGCGAGAGTTTGGCTAATTAGTGCATGAATTTAGTCGAGTTAGTCTGGTTGCATGTACTAGATTGTAATGCCATGTCCCCAAATGGCTTAATGATACTGTGTACATGTGGGGAGGACAGCTGCTTTTCGTAGTGAGCCGATCTCTTGACTTGCCTCTTGTCCCCGAAAAGTCAGTTGGGCAATGTTTCTCTGACTCGTCGGTGTAATGGGGCAAGTATTCTTTTAATGAGGCCACTGTCAAGACGAATTAAGAACGGGCTAAGAATTGAATAATTTGTCGCGTCATCAAGTTTCCAAACATTCTCAATAGAGCCAAAGAGAGAACGAGAGAGGGATAGAGGCCAAAACAAAGGCTTTAAATGCCATGATGAGGCAAATTCTGATCGATTTTCAGCACAAAGGGCTCTTAACCGAGGGTAGTGTACCTGCGACCTACGTACTGCGTTGCAATGCTGAATTCATTCCCATGCGTTGATAGGTCGACAATTTGATTCGATATGTAGTGCTAGTGAGCAAGACTTTCGAACAAAGCAAAACAAATACCGCGAGTTTAATTCATGAATGCCAAAGGCACTACAAAATAACGTGATGTGTACTACATATTTGTGTGTTCCGAAGTTGTTCGTCATAGAGGCAAATTTCAACATTAATTACTTTGACGCTAATTAACATGAATCCCGAGAATTGCGACAGTTTACAAATAGCAGTTCATTCTTTCATCATTCAAAGTAACCGAATAACACGGAGACTCTTTGGAGTGACTTCCTTCAATTCTTCCTCTTCCATTCGCAATTGTTCCCGTTCTCGCTCTTCTTTAAAACAACTCCTCGATTCGTATATCTTAGATGTGTGTGGATGTGTTGTGTTGAGCTGAAAGATTTTGGGATGTGATAAGTCGAACAACAAAATTTTTACTTTACCTGCACAAAAAAGCCTATTTACGTTGCTGTGCATTGTCTTTTCCCGTCTACTTGCTTTGCATGCATTGTCAGTTGCCACAGCTAAGGTGCGCGATACCGGGTGAGGCATTATCTTTTTATGACATTTTTTGCGGCCAACCAACGGATAATGTTGAACCCAGCCCCTTAATTGGCTCTGAAAAAAACTCGTTGTGATCCTTTCATTTCAATTTGGGGTTAATTAACAGAAACTTCCTTCAACCCAAAGGGAATTTTGGTCAGGGCGATGGGAAATCCGTTTCGGATCCTATCAGACAACTTCCTCAGATCTGCGTTGAAGTTGGACGCAGAAACCCCTCTGGAGCTTCGAACACTCCATCCAACAAACCAAGACAAGTGAATGTACGATGGGAGCAAATAATAACTAAAAGTGTCACAACACATGACAAACAGGCCTTTATACTCATATCACGACGACACGAGGAGGGGAGATACTTTGAAAGGCTCGAAAAGACCCTCCCAAATGAGTGAATCAACGAACGGACCCACGAACGAACTCGAACGGTCGATCGAGATTGAGAGAAGTGAGAAGTCATTTCATTTATGATCAGTTGGAGTGGAACCCCTCCTTGATGAGAAAAAAACACCACAATGCCAAAATGGCACCCAATCAGGCGCTAAACTTGACAAGACGACCTCCCCTTAATTATAGCTTGTCCCTTACCCGAGTTTTTACCATTCCTCTCACCGAATTCCTTTTTGTCACTTGGGTCTGGGGGTGTCTTTTTTCCTCCCAGCCACCATCAACGCCACCTCACAAAGCCGAGGCCACCCTCAAGTCCTTAGATCCTCTTTCTTCAATGATGGCGGAGGGACGCCTCTCTTTGGTCACTCTATTGGCCGGTTTGCTGACTGGTTGGTTGGGTTGTTGTGCCAGCTCAATTGTCAAAATAAAGCAACATGCCCCCAAGGTGGCCGAAGGTCTCGTTACGTTTATAGAACAATGAATGAATTTGGCCAAAACAAGTCATTACTCTTCCTGGATAAGGGAGGGTAGTGTGTTACGAGCTTTGGAGTTCTGCTCAAGGTGGCAGGGGTGGTAGTGGTGGTACAAGGCAGGCGTGGGGTGAGAGATGTGACTCGAACCAATGCCAAAGCCTGACGGATAGATTCCCACCCTGCTGATAGGACTTACTCCTTCCCCACGGGAGGGGACAGGGTGGCCAGTGGGCATGGACCGTTCCAGCCGCAGAATAATATGCCAATAAATACTCCTGTCCCTGCCTAGTGTGAGAACTCTTGATGCTATCATCAGCCATTTCCAGCTGGTTTTATACTGCTACCACTTTATCTGATGGTCATTCAATGTTGTTTTTGCTGATTCGCTCTTGGTGCTCTCTCGCTCGTCGAGCCATGTACTCGAGGTCTTGGTGGCAGGCAGGCTGACTGGCAGGTTGCTTTTCGTGGCTAGCCATGGGTTCGAGGATTCGTCCACGACTTATACTATCTTTGACATCTTTGGTACAGGAGAGCAGTGGTGTACAAGTTGGATTCGAGTATCTTGAAATGATCTTGGTGATCATGTGGTCTGGAGAATGTCAAAAAGCCATGGCTATCTTTTAGTCACATCAGTGAAAATAAAGTATTGCACGGCCCTCGATGGCGTTCCCTCGCATTTTTGTTGGATTTCCAGCTAGCTTGCCAACCACCAACCAAATGGTCTCTCTCTCTCTCTCTCGGTGTCTCGTTCTGTTAGTGGACATGAGTGAACATTGGAGAAAGATTTCAGCGACCACCTAGAGACCCAACGATGCCTCCATTGCCACGACAACTGTGCAAAAGACCACATACTTCTCATGAGACGACCCATAAATTCCGCACTTCACATTTCCAACCTCGAAAGGCATCCCAATTGTTTCTGTCCACAAGCTTTGTTTGTCATGGAAACCAATGGTAATAGACTCAAACCCAACAACTCACTTTACCCACCTCCTCTTCCAATGCCCAGGATTAGATGAGCCATTGCTACATATTTTGCACTTGAGCAACAACATGACGACACGCGCTTTTGAGTCAAACCCGGTCGAATCCCATCTCGCCATCTCCCAGCCAAACTCCAACTTCTCTTGGCAACTCTAGCATCAAATGAGATGCCAGGCTCTAGGCTTATGAGAGTACTGTTCTCAAGCTCATTAATCATGCCTGAACCGATATATAATTGGGGGTTGGCTTCTCAGCTCTGAGCGCCATTTGAGGGGGCGTGACCCTCGCAGAATCATCTTCGACACAAACACGGGCGACACAACAAACGAGCGTACTTACCAAGGATGGCTTCGGGCCAAGTTGAACTTATGGTGATTAGTGAGACGCTTTTTGAGCTCCACAACCAACCGACACAACACCTTCTCGAGACTGTCTTTGGATTCTTTATTAAACAAATTTGGCCTGTCATCTGGAATATGAGACCTTATCATTTCCATGCAAGGCAATGCACGTATGGAGACATTCCTTTCAGGGTGATATCAATTGACTGGGTAATGAATACAAATGGTGGTCTTATGCATTATTGCCTTTATTTCTCCATTCGAACTGGTCGGTTTGTTTTCCGGCCATTATTTTCAAGACTGTACCAGGATCCTTGCGTCTTTTGAAGTGAGTGACTGATTGAACCCATTACTATGGAAGGGCAATACTACTACTACTACGTACTACTACTACTTCCAACTCAACTGACCTAAACATGCCTGGAGTGCACCAATGTGGATTCATTTCTTCTGTATTCTAAGGCTTGCGCACTTCGTGGACAGACAAGACATGTGCATAGCCCTTTGACTAAGGCACTGAGGATAGGAAAGTTGGTTCGTTAAATCTTTATTGTGTGTTTATCGTCCAAGCTTATCTTCAATGGCTGTCTGCTTCAAGGTGTGAATGGTCTTAATTCTTCTTTGGACAACTCCTTAAGGGTAAGACTTCTTCAATCCTGGACAAACATCCATTGATTGACAAGGCCGGGTTTAGTTCAACCTACAAGGCTTAAGAGAGTGGTGTGATCAGAATCAACTCCAATTCCAAGTTATGTCATTGAAAAATTCGAGCCTCAGTCACGTTCGTCTGACATTCCTGTTCATTTTGTCAAGGGGTCCTTGCCGTTGGCTTCAGAGACTTTCTCAATACCAAGTTTCATTTCACAAAACATTCGGTCGGTTGTGACAGAACCAGCAAATTCGTCATTGAATAAAGCCTTATGTTCTGCCCTCTGTTAAGAACACCCTAGCCCGGAAAACGAAAGTCTAGTGGAAATGGGCAAGCAAATAAATCAATTGAGTGACTGGGATTAAGTTCAGATGGATACAAATGACCCAAGTAACTCGAGGCACTCGAATCTCAAGTTACCTCTGTTCTATTGCTTCCAAGATTAATGGAACTGGGCTTAGATTATTGTCAACTGACCGGACGCGACCAATCGTGGTCTTGCTAGCCTGCTCCTACTTCCTTGACCTTTCATTGCTATACCTACATATACTAGGTGGTTGTGCTTGTGCCCACGATATTTTAAATCTTGACGTGTCCGCACTTGCCCGGAGAGAAAGTCCGGACATTCCTGATCTACAGCTCGACGAACAGCATCAGGAACTCAATCAACGGTGTGACACTATCCTTCATAGATGGGCACAATAGGTAAAAAACTGGCTTACTTGACATGCTCGTTTAATTGGAAAGCAGTTCAATGCTCTCAGTGAATGGAAACAATGATCTCAAATCCTTGCCATTGTTTCTCGTTGATATTTAGGGACAATCCAAAGAAAGAGCAGAACGGTGTGATATCAAAGCAACAACTTTATATGTAATCGTGTATTTGCAAACAAAATGGATGGTTCAAATTCCTCACTCCCACATTTGGTATCACCAAACCAGCCAACCAAATCAGCTGGGTTTAGTGGAAAAGCGGCCAAGATTTAGGTGGGTCTTTTGTTCACCAACAATGCCCTGGAATATTTGTAGACTTGTCGGCTCATAAAGTGATGTTTTGCCTTCGGGCTCATTTGGCTTTTTGACCATTTGTGCCAAGACTTAATGCATTTTCAGAAATTCGCTTTTTGAGCAAATTCCTCGCCTTTCCTTAACGGATTTTTGAGGGCATGGCCCAAAGTTCGACTTCAAGAATGGCGAGGATGATGATAATGATGATCATGATGATGAAGATCCCCCTTGTTCTCATCACACTGCTACTTGAAGACTGACCATGTAATGATATGCAATTCAAAGCGTGCATTCACACATGCAATGTCTGCTCATAACAAGCCCGAAAATGGGTGGGAACTCGCTCAAGTTGCCGTTATTTTGTCAAGTTTTTCCCGTTTCCCGACAGTCAATACTCTCCACCAACAAGAATGCCCCTCTTTTGGAACCATGCTTGAAAGCGAAAGTCACACCAAAAGCTCTCCAGGATGAAATAATTGAATAGTCATGGCCTGGGGATTTGCCCCATTCACCGTACCACGTGAGTATGATTACAAACTAGCTAACCATGAAATCGATCCCGGCCAATGGCCACCCTTCAGACCACCCTGATTGAACATCCCCCCCTCCCAAGGACCACGAAGCATAGTGCACACTTCTTGTTTTTACGGCGAAGCATGTTTTTCTTGCTTGGCATTTACTATTTACTCCTGGATCCACGGCTTCTCAGGGACCATGGTGCTCTTTCTCAGTGGTGGTATGTGTACGGTACATTCTACTGGATAGAGGTGTCTGTCTCTGGCTGCTTCCTTGAGGTCTCGCGCCACTTTGACACAAAAAGGACATTTCACTCACAGTGGTAAGCCAATTGGGCTTAAGTGAGAGAGCACATAACTCACGCACGGATTCACAATGGGATTTCAGAGACTCGCGAGGGTCTCTCGTCATGATGTCCGGCTAGGCTACTTATTCTGGCATTCCAATGTGGATCATCTATTTGCTTTTCTCGTTTATTTCCTTCATTTCACCGATTTATGCACGTATTTTCCATTGCAACTTGAAGCATCTCGGGCCTTCAAAGTCAACCATGGCTTATTTAACATCATCTTATGAACGTGTAGTGAGTGTTCGTTCGTTTAATCAGGATTAAGTTTTCGAAGTTGGCTTTCATGAAAGCTTTCCTTGAAGTTTGTAAGGCAAAGATTCCCAGAGATCCCAGATTAGGTCAGGTTTTTTTGCCCATTCCGAAATGAGTTTTTGAGTGACTAACGCAAAGTTGGAGGGACCACACACACGTTGTCTCTGGATTTGAGCTTGCTCTACCGAAGCTCAAATCTTCGTCAAATGGTTGGATAATCAGGACGGTCTTGGTCACGAATCAAGCGATTTGTATTCAAATCTCGACCAGGATTCCAGTTGAACCATCAGAGAGCTTGTTTGGGACAACGAGGGCTCTTTTTGTCACCATCAGGTTTATTCCTTTGCCAACGACTAGTTAATTTTTGGGGAACTTTTTAGTGGATGAGTTGCAAAGTCGACGGACAATATATGTCACCTTGAATGGCCTTTCTGGTGCCTGCCAAGATCTCCTCCATCCAGCCAACTTTGGGATTCGTATTAAAAAAAAATCAGCTAGCCGCCAATGTTGAAGAAGATGCCTCTTTGGCAATGCTCTCTTTCTATCTCATCGTTCTGGTCATGGCGGGCCGGGCGAGGATTCATTTATTTTCACAACTTTTTGGACCCAATCTTGATGCGCGATGGGAATGTGAATAGTCCTTCCTGTCAAGAAAAGTGTCGGAAAAAGTCCCATTAGCCATGAGATAAATCACCTCTTTCCGCTCACAACAAGAAAACCGGAACGAGAACGCAAACCCATAAGATCGAGCACAGCTAGAAGGAACTCTCGTTCCTCGTTCCCCTTTTCCATTCTCCGTTATCACTTCACGTTCGTTCCAAACTGAGCCAGACTCGAACAGTTTACGATGGGATATTGGCTGATGCTCGTGGCCATTGTCCAAGATATCCGACACTATTTATTGTTTATTGATTTAACAACTCAAACATCAGTTAGATGATAAAAGAGTATAGGTTAGATCTTGATATAATAGGGCTAATACACTTTACGTATGTATATATGTACATTTCAATTAAGAGCGGTCAGGATTACTTGACTAAAGATGTAGAATCATATGTGTATTGGACCATTTTGTTGGGATGGGTCAGGACTCTTGAAGAGCTCTTAGTTGGGGAATGGGTCTCTTGTCGACCGATGTTGGCTATTTTTGACCGATCTTCCTGATGACACGTGCTTCCGTGTGCTCTGGTTTCCCCAAGATAAGAATCCTGGGTCAGCATTGCCGATTTGGAAGGGTAGATAATGGTTTATTGTGGATGTTGACGATTGTCGCGATTGTCTCAGCCCTGGTGGACAATAGTGACGGTGGATGCCAGTTAAAGAATCAATTTTCATTCTCAAGAGTACCCAAAATATTCTCTGATGGGATTCAATGAGGATCTTTTTTTCGTTTCGTAGAAAAATCCAACCCATGAAATGTTTATGGCACTCAAAGTAGGGATATTGAATTTGATGGAGGGAGTTCTTTTGGTGTGGTGGCCCAGAAGAATTAAATGTGGTTGTGGGTCGGTCGTCCATGGTTGATCGTTCATCGTCGATCCTCATGAAAGAGCCTTCTGACCTGTCCAGTTGAATTGCGCTCACATGTCTCTTCACATTTGATCGCACGTTGGAATTCTAAACTGCCAATTCGATTGCCAAATATGTTCGACAGGGCCACATTGACGGCTTCAAGCACGATGACCGGAATAAAAGGCGAGTGGCATCTAGAATCTGGATGGTTTACACACACCCTGCATTTAATACCTTTCTAATGGTTGGCGATGGTGGCGCCACCACCGTCATTTTCCTCGCTGCTTCATCCGGCAACAGAAAAGAAGAGTTGATGTAGTAATATGTTTTCGTCTATTGTAAATACTCAAATGTGGATACAGATCCCAAACGAGCTGTCGTCCAAGACTGCTCTCACTTTAGTATGGTTGGATTGAATGTCCATAGCCTGGCTTTGGCTTCACGTCCATAGCATACCAAGCAAGCCAGGATCGACAAGAGATTCCGATCAGCTCATGCCAGGATTGATATTGTAGATTAGGGATAACAAGCCAACTCGAATTTTGGACCATCGAACTCGATACATACAAATACCTTTGGGTCACAGAACTAACACTGAGACGTACTTCCAATCCAATCTATTATGTCATCCAGCTATTCCGGGCATGACAAGCAATCCGATCACGCTTTTCATTGGCTTGAGCCAAAATTGGAAAGCCATTGGGGCGGACATATCTGGTGGTTCCATTTGAACATCTATGCCTGCTTGAAACGAGGGGTGTAAACAAAATCGTTCGAATGGCAGTGAGCATTTCACTTACGTATGTGATGTGGATCAAGCCGGTCTGATGTGCTCAAAAATAAAGTGATACAGACATCACCATCTCGTGGAGATATCTCGCCCAGATTAAAAAGACATTTGTCAAATCCAAAGGCATAAAAAGAGCTTTAACCCACTCACATGGCATTGATTTCTGCTGAAAGGCCACTCACTGCCTTTGAAATACAGAGGCTACATTCTTGCCTTTCACTTTACACGAGGAGTTCGAACAGTCAAAGAACCCATGCGAACATTAATCTAGCTTAAGCTTAATACACGATGTCAATGCACTGTCCTCCATTTGGGCGCATATTTTTACGGACCAGGGACACAAAAGAGGCCAAACAGACAAGCATCATCTCGCATCAGCCTTCCAGTCACAACATCAATCATGCGGCCGAATTTTACGGACCCCAAAACGTCTTTTTCGTCTTGTTAAATCTGGTTCTTTTTCCCCAAATTTGATGGATTTTTTTGTTCGTGCGCGCATTCGTTAACGTGGACTGAATCAATCATTGCCTTTCTGTAAACTGTTTACATCCACGAAAAAAAACGAGACAAAGGCAAATCCAGATCATTTTCCAAACTTTGATAGCAAGGTGTTGATGTCGATAGGGGATTGGCACGCGTTTCGTTATAATACCCGAATGGAGGAGGCTTTTTGGCGGTTAATGAGGAAAAAATATGTCATGTGTGGAGATCGTAACTGGGATCTGGGCCGATGTTTGCTGATTAGTATCATGTGTTAAATATATGTAAGCTACGCTAAGGATCCCAACATGCGGTGCTGTTACGCAAGTGCGTTCTTGATAAAAAAATGGCCTGCTATATCGAGTCAAGCCAAATTTGAGAATGAAATCAAAGTGGTAAAAAAACCACCTTTATTACTCTCTGTACCCTAAGAAAGAGTAGGATTGTACTACGTCCAACAAAGGACTGGCTGGAATGCATTTTAGAGCACTCCTCGTGGGAGGTTGGCCAATTCGCAAGCGTTACTCAAGCCAATATGTCCCGATCCTGGCACTCTCATCGTCTCTCTTTTTGGTCATGAACACAATATTAATATGACACACATCTTTATCATGAACATCTGTCCTGTTTTCGTTCGCATTTCCATTGTAATCAAGTTTGAGGCACCCTGATTGAGAATAAAAATGTCGCTGGGACCCCATACACAATGGCCACCAAACCCACGATGGATGAAGGCAACGATTTTTGCCATGATATCTAAAGTCATTTTTTTCCAAGGACACCCCACTGAGACACTGTCACTTGAGTCTGGAGACCACAGTTCATCACCAAGGTGATTTGGAACCATGGCTCAGGGATGCCAGACGATAAAGAACCATGAACCTATGAACCTGGTTCAGATCTATGAGAAGTACTCATCCCAAAAATTATTGAGTGCCATCTTTGATAACACGATATCCCAAGTTGATTTCTAACTTTTCATACAACACAATGATGCGAATGAAGGAATGGGCCAGACATATAACAATGGCAACACTGAGGAAGACATCCCCATTCAAGATGCTATCTCTTAGAGGGGAGACTGCAGTGGTGGTGGTGATGGTGGTGATGGTATGTAGTGTGTACCCCCCTAACGCTATCAGACCACATCAGCAATTGTCATTTTCATCGTCTTGGTTTGTTTTTTGGAAGAGTCCATAAATTGTCGTCGATCTCACTAAAACAGCACCAACGGTGGACCAAGTTGTAATGGTCCAAACCTGGATGGTATTAGTAGACCACAACGAACATTTAGATTCGGGAGGACGAGAGCGACAAGTCTCCTTCCCCATAAAACCGGGGAACCCTTCTTTTGTGAAAAACTCCTTGTCTTGCGTGATTTTGGTTGGATGGATGATAACTCCGAGATATTTAATTCAGTGGGCCCAGTCAGTGAGAGGAGATATGCGAAGGCTCTTTTCATTAGCCCGTTGCACTTTCCATGATGGGGATGGCGTTTTTCTGTTGTGGCTCGAGAAGATCATATTTTCCCCGGGTTGGAAAGTTATGAATGCATTGCAACGCTGGGTTAATCTGGTTTGTGGCCGGCTTAAGCAGGGCTGGGCACACTCACTCACTCGTTTCATTGCAATGAGATTTAATAACTGATCTCATGTGCTGCTCTTAAGATTTTTCTTCTCCTCTCCTTGCAGTTTCGATCCTAATCTCTTAAAGCTCTCAAAAGTCAAATCTATGATGATTACCTCGGAACACGACATGGTTATTTCTCCATTTCAGCGTTTGTCCAACTGAGACTTAAAATGGCGGGCTCTACATACGGTCTACGTACGCTCTCTGGCGCGTCTCCGACCGGTGGGTGTATTGCCCTTTAAGGCAGAAATCCAAACTTCCAAACTTCCAAACTTTGCTCACATCATTTGAGAAGACAATTCATATCGAGGCAGGGGGCCGGACATTACACGTCACAATTATGTCTGATTTACTAGAATTGTTGGCTCGTTTCCTCACAAGTCACCACCAGGCTTACCACCATCCTCTTGGCTGAGTAAGGTAGATGGGAGCGAGGAGAAGGCCAGTTGCAAGTCAAGTCTCCTTGGTTCCGCCATAACAAACCGAGCTCTATATTGTCCGAGCCAATAGCGAGCGAATCCTGGTTATTACTCTCCTTAATATGGATGGGCATTCGGACAGGTTTTTGGTATTTGGATGGCATTTCATTGGTTCATGGCACGGATCTATCTGGGATGGAGTAACTCGGGTCATGCGATGAGAATTGTGGCTGGCATTGTGACTTGAAATGGCGAAGATGTATGGCAATGAGTGACTCGCTCTCCTCCCGCTCAGTATGTAATTGGAGATGTCAAAATATTTTGAATCTCTATCCACATGGGGAGATTTAGACCCGCTTAGCCGTATCAACTCTGGAGCTACTTGTACAGTCGACTAGTATGACTACGTAGTACGTACACAGTTGTAGATCCTAAGAATGTTGGAGAGCAATTTAACCCGTTCCCCCGACATTGGGGTGGGTCCGTACGCACGCATCCGAAGCTTATTATTCTTATCCATTACACTTGTCAACTTGAATTCCCTTTTTCTCGAAATGGTATTCTGGTCCAATCGTCAGGGCTGCCGACAACGCTCTCTCAAGTATTGAATGTGTATATCCTTTATCTTTATGCAATCATGCCAAGGCAGTGTTCCAGATATGCGTATTAAAATCATCATTGCAAAATAGCCTCTCTCACCGCCATAGCGTATTAGATTTAAAAATCTGGAAAAAGACACCCTGGACCATTTTCTCACCCTTTTCTCATTGGTGACTTCTGACTCGCCATCTCTCGGAGTGACCATTGTCCAAGGGATTACAATGCCATTATTTCTCGTCGTGGTGTTCAAGAAGCTCGTTCTCGTCGTTCGTTTGCCCATGGTCCTCGTCTACGCCTTTTAAATCCTGGTCAAAGCTTTCCAATCATTGCCGTAGAAGAGGTAGTACTTGCTCGGACGGAGGACGGCTTAAATGGATGGCTCTCAATCTCCTAAATTCCAGGAGGATCAAGTTCCTCCAGTTCCTCTCATCTAGGAATGGCTGGACGCGTCAATAACTCAAGGGAATCATCGTCTCCCTTGGACGCGGAATGCATAGGCAGAAAAAGCTGAATCAGATACGCGATGGATGGTTCCTGGATCCGAAGAATGTCTCACCTCTTTGTCAAACGTAGTTTCCGTGGTGTCTTCAGTCGGGATGGCGAAACTGACTCATGGACTACTTCAATGAGCTCGAGGGCTAATTCCAATGGGGCTCCACTCCAATTTTACTGTCCCTAAATTGCGGACAACGTGTGAGGGGAGCGGATTCCTGGAGACATTCGAAGAATCCATCCGCAATAAAAGAAACTCACGTGCCACGCTCATACATCACTTTCGGACATTGCAGTCAAATCACTGGAATGTCTCCGACAAGTTCGTTTCTCTGGAGAGCTCATTTCAAAATCCTTCCGTTTCAAAAATTCCATCCACATCTCAAGTATTGAACCATTGTCATGGTGGCAACTCGCTCAAGTTAAGTGATCATCAAGCTATTCAGACCTTTTTCGTGGTTTAGGAAGTAAAGATCCAACGTCGATAGAAGCGGACGGGAGTTTGATTGTTATAAAAATGTTTTTGGCTAGATAAAGCGAAGGGAGGTTTAAAGCAAGCTTTTTGCCGGCTCGGTTAGTTGCTTTCCATGCCGGTCCTGCAATCCGTCAAGAGTCTGAATCGGTGGGTTGGTTGAATGGTTGGTGGATTGGCCCGTGGGCTGTGCTGTACGTACGTACTCGATTTGAAACGAGGTTCAATAAAAGCATTACGATCTTTCGATGGTGCTATTATTTAGGATGGAATCAAGAGCTTAGCGGACTCATTCACCTAGGCGGCTGTCCGAAAATCCAAGGGGCAATAAATAGTCAAATACTTGGTGAATTACCTCACAATGGTGATGCTGTCCGTGAAATGGAGCCAAACTTCTCTTCATTCGGTCCCGACGATTCTTGAGTGGAGCCACGTCCTCGCTTCTCGTTAGAATAAACTTCATGGGTTTTTTTTTTCGCTCCCTGTGATGGAGGCATTCATGGTTTGAAGTTCAGCTTCTGGTCCGGTCGAAAAGAGACCTATTTCATACATCATTGCCTTCCAATACAGTAGATGACGGGGCCCAAAAATTTGTGGCCCATCGACGTTTAGAACCAGCTGCGATGACCCCAACTGTTATAATCAAGTCTGAATGAAATGACAATGAAGTTCAGACCCGGTGAACCGCCACCGAAGGAGACGACCACGGCAAAGACGAAGCCAGAGCCTCAGTCGAACACGAAAACGACCTATTGAAGGAGGCCACTGAGCCACAATGAGAGGTCTGTCTGTGAATGTTGTTCTGAACTGATCTCATTGCTCAAAGCCAATCAGAGAAAAAGTCCCAAGTCATCATCATCATCCTCTTCGCTTCTTGGGCTTTTCTTAACCAACCTCTCTCCATTTGTCTTTCATCTCAAGCACTCAAACAGACCCCGAAAACCAACCTTCAGAGATTCACAATCAACCCTACTCCCAACATGAATCACATCCTAAAATTGGACACGGAAAGTGGAAACAGGTCTCCAGGTTCCCCACAAGAAGAACGCTTTGAAACTAGGGGTTGTTTGTGATTTTGTGAGTTTGTGATTTTGTGATTAGCGATGAGCGATGAGCGATGCCAGATTAGACGACGAACTTTTCTTATGAATGAATGGAGCCAATTGGGTTCACCCCGAGATGATGGTTGTGTCTGACAATCCAATCCGGGATGGTTGGATGGTTAGATGCCTGGTTGGAGAGAGTGGAGATTGGTGATGGTGGCGACGACAACCAAGCGTGCCCAACCAGGCAAAAGCCAATGTGATTGACAGGAGATGACTTGCTCAGCGGGAGAAATTATGTCTTCTCGAGAAAATTATTTTTTATTGTTAGATGGACCCAGCCCATCATGTTTTTTTCTAGTGACTCTGGCCACAATAGTTAGGCAAGATAAACTCACTGTTAAGTATCCGTTCTCAACCTGAGGTTCTCTTTTGGGAGTAGGACAGGTTGATGTAGGTAGAAAAGAACCTTGGCTTTCTATTGTGTGCCCAGCCTTTCAGACTTTCCGCTTTAGGAGTGTGTACATACATGTTTCCTTTTCTCAGCAGTGGTGGTATAAGTGGAATTGATGTTGTAGCAAGTGTGCTGAAATGGGAAATGACAAGCAGATTGAGAATCCCGGAAAAAAAGTGTGCAATCAACGGGCGACACACGTCTTAATTTACTTTTTGACGGCCAAAAACTGATCTTTTCCATTGGAGCCCGGGGAAAAGTGTCAATCATCCTGGGAATTGGATCCTATAAACCGAGGAAAGCAACCGAGTCGACGATGCTCTCGGACTCCTCTCGTTGCCACCCCAACGATGATGCTCTTTGAATGTGAGAGAAGGCCCTACTAATTGTTGGCACGGATTCCCAATCTCCATCGGACTGATCTCCGTCATGTCAAACAATTAGGCCTCTTTTGTGATCAGTGCAGATCGCATTCCTGAGATACCATCCACCAATCATGCTCTATAAAAAGCTCCACAAATACCATACGTACGCGTACCTACATTCAATATGTGTACAACATACTGCAGACACTTCGAATGCATGGAGCTTTTCTCGGTTTCCAACAATTTCTTCCTTTGCCTTCCTCGTCCAGGGCCAAAAGTGTCCACAGCTTTTCTGCAATGGCATTGTGATATCAATAGATGGGAGGCGGAGATAAGGAGTCCGGGCATATAAGGGGAAAAAAACCAGGCGACAAGCAGTTGGCCAGCCAGCTAGCCAACAACGAACGGACGAATAGATGGCGGACGATGGACTCCGAGAGCTCCAACGACAAACGACGGTCTTGGCTAGCTCCAAATGTGAACAGTGAATAGTGATTACCTCCTCCTCCTCCTCCGCCTTCTCCTTCTCCTTCCTCTTGGCCCTTCCTTTGGGGCCAGAGTTCTTCGTAGTCGTCGTCGTCGTCGTCGTCGTCGTTGTCGTTGTCGTCCCCGTCCATTCTCAATACTCGTCTTACCCATGGAGGTCTTAGGAACAAACACACGTACTACTCTCATATGCACTCACTGACACACACACACATACGCTGGGCTGAAACACGGACTACCGAGCAAAGCAAAAATGGATCCAGTAAGTGGCTTTTCCCCTCGTTCAATTGTGCTCCTCACATCACACACAGGATGGTCATAAGCGAGCGAGCGAGCGAGTGAGTGAGTGAGTGAGTGAGTGTGCGACAATTCGAGTGACGTCACAATGAAATCAATTTAGAGTCCGCCCTCCTCCAGTTGTTTTGTCATTGCTCGTTGTTTGGTCTCCTGGCTTGGAATATTGAATAATAGCCGAGCACCAGCTTGGAATTGGAGAGTGTGTTTTTTGTAAAGGGTTATTAGGATCAAAACAAAACTGGACATTTTTTGCGCAAGGACATGGGTTGGTGGCCTTTGTGTCCATGAGGTCTTTATCTTTATATGCATGTGGCTTAATTGTACTCTCCATCCGATCTGATCAAAAACAAATTACATAGATAAATGGTTCTTGTTCAGCCATCGTCACTTTCTTCGCACGTAAACTGGTTTCTGGAATAAATCGCTCCCGATCTCCCGATGAGCAAAAAGGCTTGAACGAGCATGTTCGTTTTGACCGTTTGACCAATTATGGAATGAGGCGATGAAACTGCATCTAGTACACCAAACCATTTCGTGGTTAGCCATCAAGAAGCCCTGAACTGACAGAACATGGGCGAAAAGTATCCATCCTCCCTGAGAAACCTGCCTGCATCCATCGAGGTCCGCTTTGAACAGGCTAACCCTGCAATTTTCTGCCGTGAGGAATCCTTCTCTGCAAATAATGGAAGGTGCAAACACCCGTCTAGACGAGCATTGCCCACTATGGTTTGTGTGTGTGTGTGTGTATGCTTTTTTGAGCGCCGGTCAGCCGTTTTTTTTTGAGATCTTTTAGTCACCTCATACCACGCGTCACGTCTCCTTCAAATAGTTTGGGTACATAATGTACTCCCAGTGAAGATAACATGAGGAGCATGATGCCCATTTCACGGGAAAACTGATCTCCTTTGACCAACTGACAACCATTCATAATCCGTTGTATAAACACATTTTGAAGAGCCACAACAATGGATGCCCCCACACCATTCAACCATCCATCCATCCATCCAGTCAAGCTAGCAACCAACAATCCAGACCAAAGTGTACTCGAGCAGGTGAAAAGGAATCTCCCCCAAAACATACTCGGCTTTCATAAACCTCCCCAAAGCCAATCTTCGTCAATGGTCTCGAAGCTCTGTGACTTTTTTCGTGGTCGATTGGACCTCAAGAATTGACGACGGAATGGATCGGATCCGGTTCAGAGGTCTTGTATTTCAGACTTCACGGGCATGGATGGGAGTTATGTGCACTTCTCACTCTAATATTTCATCATATATCTTAGTGTCATGTATTAAATAGTCCTCTTGCTTCGGCATCTTAAATATCAATACTACAACTTGCTTGAAGAGATCGGTGGCAAGAGCGATAAGGATCAATGAATAAAATATAGCGGCATTCAATTGTGTGTGTGTGTGTGTGTGGGTATATATATTTTTGATCGCTTTTATTGGTCGTCTTGCTCTTCGCGTGTGTCGTCGTTGTCTTGCATTTGGAGATAGATTATTGCTTGGAAACATCTGTTCTTTGGTCCATGAAGTCGCCAAGAGTCACTTGCACAATGAGAACTGCCTTTATTATCAACATCACCATTGTCGACGTGAGCACCAAGCACAATTCGGTGAAGAGCGAACGAGCGAGAGAGTGAGCACTTGTGGAACGAACGACACCACTACGATGTTTCTAGTATTTGGTGATTGGTGAAGGTGAAGATGGTGCTAGTGGCGTTGCAGATAATAATCGCAATGATGAGAGTCATAACCATTCTCATGATGATCATCGCCTTAGCACAAATGATGAGGATAAGAGAGTAGGAGTAGTAGGAGTAGTAATAACTGTTTGAATACGAGTTGGCCATGAAAACCAACAGAAGACGAATTCGGATTCATCACCACAGCTTTTTTTCCAAATATCGAATGGGTTCAAAAGAGATCTTGTGTGTCCATGGTTTCATTGATTTGAGCCTGACTCAGAAAGTGAGAGATGAAACCCGTTCGATGGTTGGTAGGTGGTTGGTATGTTGGTTGGTTGGTTGAGATCAAAAGCAAATAGTGTGGTGGAGAAGAGTGGCTGGACTTTTCGGGGGGGTGGGGGGAGGATCTGTTTCTCACACATTCACCTCAAGAACACACATCAATGAGAGCACTGTAATTTTGTACTTTTCCGCATGAATAGTCAATCGGAGCGAGGATGATTGCATGGAGACCCAAGGAGTAGATGTTGTTGTTGGGGTTGTTGTTGTAGTTGTTGCTGCAGTTGTTGTTGCAGTTGTTGTTGTTGTTGGTGGTGGTGATGTGGGTGACGAAGTAAAAGTTGTTCATCGTTGTCTATCGTGTGGCTACCCGCCTGTCAAGAGTAGTCCGCCCTCCAATTTGCCTGCAAAACATCCAAGAAGAAGAAAAGGTAAATTTCTTCATAAGAAGAAAACGTGTTCATAGACATGTAGTGATTGTATGTAGTACACCTCCTCCTCCTTCTTCTTCTCCTCCGCCTCCTTGCCTCATACACACGCCCTACTTGTGATCATCTCACTCACTCCCCCCTTCGTTCGTTCGTTCTTATCTCTGGATTCTGTTTCCCAAAGCTCTTGAGAAACAAACGAAGGCAGAGGCAAAGAAAAATCCTATGACAAAGGTCTTCTTCCCGATTCTTTTCACAAGAAGCGATGGCCAAGAAAATTGAGAAAATTGTTTCAAGGTAGAAGAAGGCACAAGGAGGGAGCAAGGGGGCTCGGTCATTTGGAGCGGAAGAATTTTCAGGAATTCTCTTCATTTTTTCCAATGAAACCTGATACACTGAGCCACTGTCAATTGACCTCGGTGGGAAATTTGCCACAATGTAGGCTAGGCCATTGCGGTCTCTGACTCTGAGGCGGGTTTTCTACCTACTAATTGAGGACCAAGGAGGCTTGAACCAAGTTTCTCAATCATGGGAGGGGTGGCAAATTGATCTAGTTAGGGACAATACCTCAATATTTTAAGTATGACTATGGTCACGTTTGCATTGGAGGGCTACAAGGAGCGTTCCTACTTCCTTTCCGTCCATATTCAACGTCCAATAGTTTCCAATAGTAGCATTGCTTGGGGTGCGGATCGACATCAAACATGAACTCGGTAGGGCGTTGCCCCATGTAGTAGCAATGGTAAACGACAAACACAATTCCATGATGAACCCAACATCTACTGAAAGTCTGCCTTTTTATCTGCCTGACTGTTGGAGTCGAGTGTGACCACCCACCTTTTTTTGAATTTGTGCTCACACCGCCCGTTCGTTTACTATAACAACCATACCTACGTAGACAGTGGTTGTATTTTGTATTGGCTGCAAGGAGAGAGCTGGACTCGTCGAGGTGGTGGCCTGGTGGTAACTAACCTATTCGGCTTCTCAGCTTCCAGCAGTGATATTGATTGTGCTTTTACTGCAAAGCTGCATGGGGAGACCTCGATCCATCTCGTCGTTCTTTGAACGTGAGGCCAGAGTCTCCACGACACGATGCGATGCTCTACCGTACGAAGGTACGAAGTTGACATGAGGGCCAGTAGCCGAGAATCGTTTGGCCTTTTGAACCCTTGGCTCGTGAGCTTAATGAAAATCGACGTTTCCCTTCACGTTCAGAAAAATGGAGTCATGTCAAGAAGTGGCGATCTGACCTGACAGGTCTTCAGATTGGAATTTTTTCCTCTTTTCTCCTCTGGAGAAGGGGACAATAAGAATCAAGCACTTACCATGCCATTGAGGGAGGAGGCCCCGAAGCCCCCGAGGGCTGCCGAGCTAGCTGCGGCCATCATGTGCATTCCAGCGCCAAACTGAGGCGAATTGGCCACAGACGGACCCGAATGCATCGAATGTGGGATGGACCCGCACGACACGGCCGGATGGGTGGGGGGCATGTAATAGGATGACATGCCCCCCATTCCCGCGGCCGCAGCCATACCCGCATAACCGTACATTTTCTCGAAGGGCTTCAACATATCGGCCACGGGAGCGAAACTGGTATGCTTTTTCCGAGCTTTGGCCGAAAGTTTCCGGTTCCGAGATTGGATATTCTCTTTTTTCATGGAGATCGGTCTCGACGTCTGCAAAAGGAAAAAAAGGGTACGTTGTACAAGAAGATGAACTGACCATTAATCACCATATCCTAGCCATTGAAATCTTCCTCATGCCAAATTTGCTGGCGTTTATCGCATCTATGTATCTTTGTGATCTCTGCTGGCGTTGCCAGCCCACGTCTCCAAGGCCTCAGCGGCCCACGTGGGGCCTAAATGGGCCTGCCCAACGCCATCGGATCGAGAAGTCCGGTAGCTGGCAAGTGAACTGATCTTGACGGTGATGAGATTCTATCTCTGCTCTTAGCAGCCCCAATCTTGCGCCTATCATCTTCTCCATCTGCCCCGATGAGATTCAGAGATGATGCTTCATCTATGAACATATCATCTTGATGATGCTCTAACCATGATTATCAAATCTTGTCGACTGTACGTAGTAGGGCCTCAGCCCTTATGAACAGACAAGCCAACCAACCCGATCGGAGAATCCGATCCATGCAGTAATGAAAATCGCCTACTTAGAAAGTTGTCTTAATCATACATACGCGTACAACGTCGTATATGGAACGAGCGACGGTCGACGAGTGACCTTTTTTGCCCATTTAAAAATGGCTTGGAGCAAAAGTTCAGCAGACAATTAGGATTTCTCATTTTTCCTCACGCGAAGACAACTGGGACACGCCCTAGACTTCATAATACGAAAGGGTGAAACTTGAGGCTAGAGGGAAACACCAAAGCCAAGCTAACTGGGCCTCTCGAAGAGCGAAGAACAAGGCATGCTTACTGTAGGAATACAGAAGCATGGATCTTTGGAGTCCTAAGTAGTCAAAGAATCAACGGTCCGTCCGACCAGTTTGAGTGAGAAGACCTCGTGTTTACCTCGAGACACTCCTTTCATCGAGGAGAAGCACGTGGGCTTGCAATTCATTAAAACGAAATCGTTTTGGCCTCATTTTTTGCCTCCGAAATGAATCCCAATCCAGTGAAGAAGGCGGCTGGCTAGCTAGCTATACAATAGTAGGTAGGAGAATATCAATTACCGTAAGTCATGAACTTGACTAACAAATGAGCGAGAGAGTGAGGGAGACAGAGAGAGCTCTCGTAATATTGATTTTTACTTCGAACAAGAGGAAAGAAGGGAGGGAGAAGGTTCTCAAGGTTGGCCAGATCTCAAAGTAGTTGTGGTCGATCCATTTTGATAGAGAGCCTAGCCAGAAAAACTTGCTCCTCATCGCCATGATCATCTTCTGGTTTGAGGAGTAAACTTGAAGTGAATTAGCCGGGTCGTTTTATGAAGAGGGCACTCGAGATTGAAGTGCCCGAATCTCGATTTTTTGCTCCTCAAGACTAGCTTGGATCTTGGATGGGTCTTTCTCCGTGTGTTGTGACTGTTAACTGACTGTTCGTTGGACGATTCAACGGGAATCAAGCGAGCTAATCGAGAGAGAGAGAGAGCGAGAGAGAGAGAGAGAGAGAGAGAGAGAGAGAGAGAGAGAGAGAGAGAGAGAGAGGGAGAACCCTCTTGGGTTAAATCATCATCATCGTTAGGTCACTTTTTGAGAATAAACGTCTTTTGCGGTGTGCGAAGTGAAACGCCGAGTGTTTCCAAGATTCTTGTCAGAGATAAGTAAATTCCTTCCAAGCGGCCCTCAATCACTGAACAGGCAAAATAATCCCCATTTCACTACGTAGAGTGCAAAACCCGCTGACAAATGATACGACAATCCATGCCAGAATATGCGTCCTAATTGTTCACCAAAGTTGGGCCGGAAAATATGTGAACTTGAAAATCAAATGGTACGGCCATGGTCGATTGGTTCACTTTTTAAGCAGAAAAAGGAGTGCAGCTACTTGTACTTTTCCGATCATTGGCAATTAGATCCATTTTCGGCTCGTTTCAAGGCAAATCAAGAGAACAACTTCTTAGGGAAAGATCAAAGGAGACTCAAGAATGTGAGACTGTTGCCTCGCTCAGAAAGGTTATACACTATAAATGAACTGTCAGTAGGATTACATAGTGCCTCTTCGGAGTGGCTCGAGGAAGAATTGGAAGAAGGAGCCGGTCGACGCGCAGTAGGACCATGATTGAGAAAAAAGGCTTGACTCATGATTGCTGTCTCATCCTTTGATTCATTATCAGAACGGCCATGGGGTCAGTTTGATATCATCCTCTTGGTATTAGGTTCACGGCATGCGTCTGTCGATCTGGTATTTACTAATTATTGAGCGTTTTGTTGCATTGTTTGGCCACCCTCCACCATTTACGAGTACCATCCACCATCCACCGACGGTCGACCGACTCCTCGCTCCTTGAGAGATCATGGAATGCATGGTGTTTGACCTTATGAAACGAGCCGGGAACAACATTCATGACTGGATGCTTAGAGTTAGCTTTGTAAAATTAACCAAGTATACCTATAACAACACCGAAGTATTACACGTCTCAACTTGGACCATGAATGCTCCAAACTATTCGTGTCTCCAGCCACCCCAAGAACCACGTCAAGATGGAAAATGCTTGGCATTGTCTTTGTCAGCTGTTTGAGTGCTGAAGAATGCCATTTTTGCCCCAACTCGTGTCTTCTACAACGCAAGCTATAACGACAACAACAACAGCAACAACAACCAATACGACCGACCACGTTGTGTTCTGGAGAGAGAGACAGGAGCGAACGAGACAATGTGGACAAAAAGCAACTTTTAAAATGATGTCATAAATTCATTGTCCATCCAACAGGCCACATGTAAGTTCGTCGAGAGACACTAGGGATTCGCTTCATTCAGACTTGGTTCAAGGCTCGGCTCAATAGGCAGGTAAATACATACAGTACGGCTAGGTTTTCGAGAAGTGCTTCTGTCTAAGTAGAAACCGCTCAGACTTCTTGAATGTCAAACACTTCTTCGTTGAATTATGATATCATCTCTACCATGAGCTAACTGGCTGCCCGTTTGGGTGGGTGAACGTATGTGTGCGAGCTCTTATCCACATTTGGAAGTCGATCAAACAAGGCAGAAGAAGAGGACCTGCGGGTCTTTCGTCGGCTTCAAAAGAGCCCCATGTAGAAGCAGGTTCATTTATAAAAGTTGCTCTGCTCGAGAAAAATAATTGAGGCTGACTGGACATCTGTGGCATGAGGATGGTTTGTAACAGTGCTGTACGACAGTTGCAATACAGGACAGACGAGTAGCTAAAATTTACTTAAGTAAGCTAGTTAGGTGGTGGCGAAAACCAACGTTACTTAAGAAGCTAACGATTGGGTAAAAAATGCTAACCTGGCGAAAAAATCAAGTTTTAAAACTGTGGAAGCCAAAGCGGGGCTAGGCTCAAAGAATACCGGTTCATGCCCGGTTCCGTTGAAGATGTCTGGTCTGAGTACTCGTAGATTGCTCTTGACTACTTGTATACGGCTTGATACACCTGAGGTGGGTGCTTTGTCGCCTCTCACTTTTCTTTTCATATGAGGATCATTTATCTATCACCTTTTCAGAATTTGGCACTCTCGATTGATGGCCTTCTAATGAACTGTATTTACATAGGAGACGGCCGAGATTGACCCCACCTGAGGAAGATCTCTGGGCCAATAATGGATAGACGAATGTGGACGACGGCCACAACCAATCTACTGAACAGTGCACATGTAACGGAGAGTCTCCTCCGGAAAGCTTGGGAGTTCAATTGTACAGGTGCGCATGCATGGTCTAGGTGTACACGTATTGTGTATGTAAGTATGTAAAACAGGTGATCAAAGAGAGTGCAAAGACCATAATTACAGGGACTATTCTCCTTTTGGACACGAAGGTCCGTCCGTTTGTTCGTCCGTTCGTTCTCAGAGGCTTGGGCTCCGAAGCTCATAAATAACAGTGGGTAAAGCCAACTCAATGTATCAATCTTTATGAATATGCGTCACCCTGAGAGCAATCTCCCCAATGATCAGCTGACCTAGTCTAATTGGTTTGAAGGACTTGTCGATTTACAAGGAGGGTAGTAGTAGAAGACAAGGGATAAAGGGCGGGATTCTTACCCCGTGTAGCTTGTAGTAGAGTCCACAGGCATTGCATACGGGTTCTCCAGTGCCATTTCTCCTCCAAAGAGTGGTAGTGGTGGTATTGCAATTCGAACATTGAGTTCCCTGACGTCGTTGGGTATTCTGAAGATAAAGAAACAAATAGATACAATTCAGATCGAGCCTTCAGATTAGGTCTCACTCCATAATGGAGTCATTTAGAGCTGAACAAGCCTCTCGGAACGACAGCTAACGGACCCCGAGGGGTGCAAAAGAACTCCCAAAAAGATAATTCTCGTACCTCAAGACGCCAAAGATAAAAAGGTTGGGTTTGCAACCAAGACGCGGGATTCTCATGTTCTCAATGTTCGTCAAGCAAATCGCAATTGTTCGAATCCCTGGCCATTGATTGATGGCTGGAATTTTGCAAACCATTTTCGAAACAAGACCTTGGTATGCATGTTCGAATGTACGGATTGCAAGTCACCACTGATAAATATTTTATGTCATTAAGCAATATCTCTGCACAGAGCTTGCGGACTCTCCATATTTGCCTCTATGACATGCCATAAAATTTGATCTCATTGTCCATAACCAAGACCTCCTATGCATGGGTTCAGAAAGCGCTAGTTGTCTACCGTATTGTTCGTATGTAGGAGAGGGGGGGGGGGTTATTCCGAGTAATTAGGTTGGGTTCGTATTGGGAATATTCCGGTCGATTGGCGAAGAAAGTGTCCATCGCTCTCAAATCTGCTTACGAGACTCTTTGAGGCCATTGTTTAAAGATTAACTGATGGGACAAATCCAGGGATTGGTAGTGATAAGATCTCCTAAAACAATTGATGTCAGTGGATCTCCGTGCCCCCTCCTCCTTCTCCTCCGCCTCCTCTTGCTCGTCGTTGTCGTCATTCTAGCCATCATTACGGCCCGTAAGACTTCCTTTCTCATTGAAATCCGGAGCAGATGACACAGTTTTCGCCTTGTCTCTCTGTCCAATCCCTGACAATGAACTCTGTGCCGTCTAAGATTGGAAAGAGTTCAATAAATTGTCGAAGTGGCCCCTAAACTTTGGGAGGGGGATCGTTGGCTATTTCTCCCTCATTATTAGATGAGGCTTTGATGTCTTGGGCAGATGTTCTTTCCAGGTTAGTTGGGTAGGTAGAGAGATAGAGATACTCGTTCAAGTAGGAGTAGTCCTAACGAATCGCATATTTTATTTCAGGTCCGAATCGAGAGTGCCAAGAGCTGATGAAAGTTCAATTAAGGAGGTTTCTAAAATGCCTAACTACGACAGCTGCACCGAAGGCACGCGTTCCCTATGTAGAGTTCGTTGTTGGGTCGACGTAGGATTTGGTCGATAAGAATCTTGGTTCTAAAAATTGATGAGTGGCTGGCGTCTCATCATCAACATCGCTACCACCATCGCCATCGTGATGATGATCATGATATCGTGTTGACAAAAGGTCTGGCAATTGGAAAGAGCAAGGGATTTTGACAGTTTTATGCCCATTCTGAGCTGACTTCCAGCATCACAAGTAGTCGGAGTCGAATTCGATCAATGCAATTGTTGTACAATCAAGAGTGGTCAGGGAACCGGTTTGGACGGCTACCGAAACCCGTTCCCAACCAAACTGGGCCCACTTTTCGTCGCCCAACGTTCAAGATTGTTACCTTTGTACATGTGAGTACAGTCCTATAGACCAGTATGCAAGGTTAATGGTGCAAGGTGTCTTTGAAAACGAATTAAAACCCTGCTCCTCGCCACATTTTTTGACTGCAATATTTGGCCACAAAAATTAAAGCTGTACAATACAGTGTATATATATCTAGCTAAAAGTCTTTAAAACCGGGATGCACGAACTCAGGCCTATTCGGGGTGGACCCTGGTCAAGTGAAAAGTCTTGTTTGTCAAAGACACTTCACCAACTTGTTGGAGACCAAACGCGCCATTTGTCCAATCCTCAACCACCACTTATCTCCTCCCTATGGTATTCATGTGCTCTAAACCTAAATTAAAAGCGATTGGGCTCGTCGACGATACCATTCATCATGGAAGGCGGCTATGGCCAACTAGCAGAGCATCCAAGATACCCACAACCACCGGCCAACCACATGTCTACCTCTTCCAATCAGCTATAAAATAGATTCCCAATTGAAGTGGTACCGTTTGCAAATTGAACTTTCTTGGCCCGAGGCCTAGACAGAATGAATTCCATCCATCCGGCAATCTGGCTACCTCGCTCGATCTTGGTTGTTCGACAAACGATCGGGAGCGGGTATTTTACATCAGACTTGAAACGATCATCAATATCAATTACTCATGGAAATAGATATCACATCGTGGAAACCAATGCAGTGAAGTCATTAGATTGAAAGATTTATGGTCGGAGAGTGTGATGGCGCTAGAGCTGTGCTCAGAGAACGTGTAGACTGTGGACAGATATATCGGCGAGTTCCATGCCTTGTGAGCACTTACCATTTTTCGCTTTGGCTTGACGAGAGGACGGTTCGTCCCATTCATTTTGTAGTAGAGCCCACAGGCATTACAGAGGTAGTGACCATTTCCGTCACGCCTCCATAGGGGTGTGGACGTAGCTGCGCAGTTGACACACTCGCGTCCTTCTGGAAGAAAACGAAGCTTCATATACCATATCGTATGAGGGAAGAATTCACGACCATGTTCGAGTGCTCTACGTACGTAGAGTACATGTGCATGCATTCCGAGGTGTCAAAAGAGAGTATGGTGAAAAAAGAATTCGGACTCTGCCAAGCTTCTTATCTCTGACGGCTATCTTAAGTCCATTGCTTGCAACCATTATGTGGTGCATGGAAATGGAAAAACGATGGGACTAATCCGCAAAAGGTGACAATTCCAGCTCGCCTATTCGATGGAGATTGGTCTCTTTCGGAAGAGGGTAACAAATGTAGTTGCTGCTGGTACTACTACTATTGCTACATACAAGTTAGAAGTACTTCTGTCACACTGACGCTCGTTTTTGTGCATTGAAATCGGGAAGGAAAACGAGGGGCGTTTTTTACGTGTTTCTTTAGGAGGTGATAACTAATTGTGTGTTGAAATGCGAGTCTAATTGTGGTGAAGTTTCTCAAAACATTTGAAATTGCTTCAAGCTGACAGCCACAGCCCAAGACAGGTCTGGTGTGTACTCGTACAGATCTTGCGAGGGGAGCTGAGTGTGTGTCCCTCATCTATTTCGCCCCTTTCTTTGGATTATGGGCTTTTCATCACCTCTTTCTTGTGACTTGAAACCCTTGAAGAGGAGAGCTTCCTACTATTATTGTTCATCTTCATGACACGGTCGCAAACGATAGGAATGACGTAGCTTTGTTACGTTAAGTAATCACCAAACACTTACCAGCGTTGGGTCGTTTGTTTTTCCCGCCTTTGGAGTTACTGCCCCCGCCTCCGCCGCCCCCACCTCCATTGCTACTGCCAGGGCTGTTCATCATCCCGGAAGACGATGATCTTGAGGAAGGAAAAGTGCCAAATGGACTCAAATCTGTGCCCACGAGTCCGGAACCGGCCGATCCTATCACCCCTCCGTGACTGGAACCACTCAGCCCGGATGGCGTCAGACCGGGGTGTCCGTGTTGCCCATAAGAGCCCGGATGTGTTGTCGGATAGCCCGGATGTGATGAAAGGTGATGGGAATGGTAGTCGACTGGATGGAGAGCATTGGGCGATTGGAGGTAATCAGAGGATTTGGACGATGACTCATTGGCATTGGCGCCAGTTTGTTGCTCCAAGAGCTGGGGTTTGTTTTCTTGGTCACAATCAGACTCTGACAAGGCGTGAGGTGGAGGCTGCTGTTGTTGTTGCTGCTGCTGTTGTAGCTGTTGTTGCTGTTGTTGTTGTTGATGGGAGACATGTTCATAGTCACTCTTTGGGATAGAGTCCTTGGCCGGACTGGGAGGTAGAGGTGTTGTTGAACTGGTGTAGTGACCCGGGGTGGAGGCTCCTCCGGGATGGTGAAGATTGGACGCTGACGAAGGAGGAGTGGGGGCGGTTCGAGTCGGCGAAGACCAACTTGCTCCTTCGACAGATACCTGTGAGCCCGCTCCAGGCATCCAATGAGGGCGGTACATGGACATCCGAGCTGCTGGAACAAACCAAATATCTCTAAGAGTGGCCGTGGGTACTAAGAAAGCGTGTGGTGAGCGACACTCCATTGTTTTGTAATTTGTTAATGGAAATTTTCATGCCTACATGCTGCTGCACCCCTCACTCCCTCTCCCTCTCCTCCTCACTGTTGTGTGCAGTTTAGTTCACGTTCACCCGCGTGGCATGTAATCAAAGAGCAAGTGCTCGTCTGACTTGGGGTCTTGGTAATTGCTCACCATGAAATTCTGTGCCTCCCATTGGTTCTGGAGGTGACCACAGGGCTCTCACACCACTCTAACAAGAGGAAGAAGCCTCTCGGTAGCCCGGGGTGAGCCCTTTTGAAGGGTAGGAAACAAATTAATTCCATTTACGCCGAACAATGACTTTGGCGTCGCGAAAACTTTCAAGATGAGACCTGGCCTCCCTCTTTGTCTAAGGTAGTACAGTACAGGTATATAGTCGATGACTGTGGTGATGGCTGTGTGTGTCTTTCTGGCTCTTCTCTTACCTACTGATTACCACGGAAACTCCGTTAGTCAGACTGAGTTCACACAATCTCCTTGGTAAAGTCGTATGTAAAGCGAATTAAACGTAAGACACACACATTCACACACACAAAGCCATTCACTCGATCCGTAACGAGGGACACGTGAACACGGAGCTCCAAGATGATCAGCCTTTGAAGACAAGTTGCCCCGAGTTGATTTTGAAACCACCTTTATCTTGCATGAAAGAACTTGAAAACAACAAGTTGAGAATGATGTTGATGATGATGATGACACAAAAGTAATGTAATGAGTGTTCATCACGGACTGAAGCAACGTCATCAAGCGTTTAGCCGCAAGGCGACTCGCGAACACATTCAACCCCAAACCTAGATTTTTTTTCCAAGGCTTTTTGTTCTCCCTCTTTCTTCCAAATTCCAGCCCAATTTTTTCCTCTTGTTGAGCCCTTTTATTTTCTTGAAAAGAGGGGTTTAACTCTCAGGAGTCTCGTGTCTTGAATTGAATTGTCTGAACAACCCATCATCTCTCTGAACAGACACCGACAGCTGCCACATGCTTTCAAGTAGCATGAAAGGCATCGTCTACCCAACTTGAAAGAGCCGAAGATTTTGCAAATGCACCTGAATTTCCAACCAAGAAATATTCGCATCTGCGTAAACTAGATGTTCAACAGGATAAGGGAGCATGTTCTCACTCTCAGATAAGTATTTCCACATTTTTTTCCACTGGCTCTTGAGTAATTTTATGAACACCATCAAAGGCACATGCCTGACCGCAGACAGGCCAAACGGTGATGCACTCTCGAAGAATGTTCATTCTAATTTTTGATGAGCATTTAAGATATGGATCGGATCACCCTCATCATCATCCTCGTCATCTTCACCGTTGCCTGACCAGCTTCTGAGGAAGCAGCATTCTGGATAACGGTCTAGACCTCTTTTCAATGGAATCCCATAATGGTTGATGCCCCGAATGTTTGCCCTATCTCTAGCATCTAATTGTGCTCGTATTCATGCCCTACCTTGGGTAGCTGCACTTTCGTAGGCCTGATGCATTTGGTAATATCGCGAGGCCTCTTGCGTGGCAAAGAAAGATGAGGATGCGGCAGCCACGGCCGCATTGCCCGTGGAATCGAGTTGGGGGTCGGCTCCCGGTAAGAGATGCCCCGGATCGACATATCGCGATGGATCCATGTAAGTGGGCCAGGACCTGGCCGCCGAATGATGCACATGATGAGTCGCCGGATGGCCCGAATCAACCATTCCGGGTGCTGGATGTGCCATAGTCATCATTGGGGGATCCACCACTCCTCACTCTTCACACGGCATCCTGGAACAAGACGAACGAGAACGGTAACAGCGGTGACACCCTTTATTGAGCCACATGATTACTATTGGACAGGTAGGCTACATTTTACGACGTGCGGTCTCCTCCCATTTCTGCGCTTGTCGTGACAGACCGACATTTTCGAAATTAGACGCGAGAGTGCAAATGTACGTCGTCGCATGATTGGTGCAGCCAGTCCCGGATGATGGGATGAATGACAAAGGCGGGTCATTATTTAACGGTTAGAAGGGAATTAAGAGGACCCCCCTTTTTCACATGAGAGGGCGAGGATGTGTATCCCCCTCCCCTGGAACATTCGAACTCCAAGAGCCCCTTTTACTTCACGGCATACACAGTAGCAGAGCGACTAATACTACTAGTACATGCTCTATTGGAAAGATGAGAAGGTCCCACAACTGGAAATCTCGCACTGTGCTCCACTCACTCACTGGCGCACACACGCACAAACTAGCTCGAGGAGTCTCACTCTGTCTCTCTCTGTCTCTCTCCCTCTCTTTCTGCCAATAAGAAAGAAAGCTCTTGGCCTCACTCCAAATCCCCCTGAGCCGAACTGAGCTGAGATTCTCTGGTTTGGACTTTGAGTGCCATGGAATGAAAAGAGATGGACGAAGAAGAGTTCTCTGATTCTCCTCTATCCATCCATCCATCCATCCATCCATCCATCCATCCATCCAGCCATCCAGCTTGTCTCGTCCTCTCGTTCGTTCACGATGCTGTGAGCTGCTGCCATTTGATTACTATCTCTTTTTGGGGTTCGTTCGTCGTCAAGCTTCCACACCATCCCAAGCACTTCACAGGCAGCACTACCACTAGCACCACTACCACCACCACCACCACTACTACTTTGCCATCACAGCTACTTCGACTTCGACTCCGCTGGCAGCTCCAACTACCTCGTAACCCTGCTTTTGGCTGCTCCAAATACAGTACTTTACCCTATGGTGTGCTGTACTACGTCAGTACATACACTGTATATGAGAGATGTTATCATGTCTATGCGCACACATTGACGATTTTCAGCTGCCAAAGCTCACCAAAAAAGCTCCATTCTGCCATTGCTAAAGTGTTTGGCAGAATCGTCGTCATGGTTAGCTTGCGGAGGAAAAATCATGCTCCACACGAACCAGATTCTACGTGCCTCTTGGTAGTACTAAAACTACCTTGTGCGGCAATCATAACTCTAAAAGCATGAATATGGAGCATTCTACATACGTATACACTACTTACGACCGAGTGAAAGAAGTGGCTGGTTGGTTGGTAGTGTTTCACGATGTGCTCTACCATTCTCGAAAGTTTTTTAATGGTGGGTTCGAGTCATGAAGATTTACAATGTGCACATGCACGGCCTCCATAAGTACAGAGGAATGAATTTCCCTCAGTTTGCGTGCCAAACGATGGCACTTCATACTTTAAAGTGGTACCTTTTCCACATTTTGGACCAACACAATTCGACCTTCTTCTCAGATTTGAAATGAGAAACTGGCATTGAAAGGTTAAACCGATCTTTGGTTGTTTAGGGACCACTCCTCGATCCAGTCATTCAAATTGATGTGCCAAAAATTTCCATTCTTTCAGTGTTTCGCATCTCTTCATCTCAAGTTAATGGAAATGGCTCGTGCCTCAGCAAAAAAAAATAAGCATGCCATTTTTATCATTTTTTCCCTACTCGGACCAACTCGTTCTTCTGTTGTCTGCCCACAAGTTCGGACATTCATTTTTTATATACAGTAGGCGTTTCTCATTTCCAAGATGAGTTAGAAGGTATGAAAATGTTTTGTGGAGACTCGCACATGGTAATTTTGACACTTTCACCCAAGATGCTTGAATTGAAATGAGTGAGAAATGAACTGAGCCAGCTTTATGTAAACCAAGCATCCTTCCTCGCCTAAAAGGTCACACCTCAGTTGTTGACTAGTGAATTGATCCACAAAGGTTTGGTTCGATGATGTGTTCTACACTTTGAATGGGATGCCTCACTGCTGTATGAAAACACTTGTGTCTTTACAATTCATTTCGGGGCTTTCGGGAGGATTGAAAAACTTAGCCCGAAATCAAAGCGTACGCTCGCTCCTACGTCAACAAAGACAAGTAAACATTTGTCACTTTACGGTGAGGGAAATTTCGCTTTATTACCGGAAGCTTTCAGCTCTTGGAATTTACGTTTTACGGCTACCAATCAAGTGAGATCTGGATGGAAAGTCGACAATATGTCCCACCAATATGTTTGCAATACATGAGAATGAGATAGATCTCTCGCAACTCGAAGTGAAGGAAGGCAATTCTGCAATCTAGGTGAGTGATACATTTCGATCGATTTGCACTCATACTTACTCATGGGTTGGTTGGAACCGGATTGGATTAGTAGTTGATGCAACAAGATTGGTCCCAGATTTATGAACAAGCGAACGACACCACTGATAAACGTATCAAATCGTGAAGCATTGGGATTTCAACTTTTAGATCTTGAATTGCACTCAAAGACGACAGAGCACCCGAATCTTGGGTTGGGATACTCGTAGTGGTTTGACCAGATAAACACACTGATACATAATGATTTGAGAATCACCTTCCCAATTCTAACTGGGCTCGACTTAATTAGTGGGAGAGATAACCAGATTTAGGGAGCACTTTTCAAGTTTACTTGTGACAACACTCACTCACTCACTCACACTCTGGCACCACAAAAGCAAGTAGCTCCGGCTGCTTTGGGACTGGTAGCATTGAAGACAGAATACTCGAACGAATAGTCGTTTCTTTGCTTTGAACTTTGAAAAATTCCAAAAACCGACCCGAAAACCAAGCCGCCGTCCCATCAAGGTCCAACCCGGGACGAGGAGACAGAAACACATCCACACACTCACTCACACGAGCACGGATCATCAGCATAGAGAGCGCGCCCTAGGACGGCGCCCGACACCAGGCCTATTCAATGGCTACCACCCCACGAATGCCCCTGTCCGGATCCACACTCCACAGGGTGTGCACAACCTCGTTCACCTCAGGGTGCTTCGGACGACGTCCTCCAAGTCGGCAAGCCGGACAGACACATTCATACTTACCGTGAGGGCCATTGTCATGTTGGCACAGTCAGCCAAGGCGCCCGTTGGTCGGGGAGTCGGTGAACCGAAGGCCGTGCGTCCTCCCTCCGCTCGATCGTCTTCACGAGGGTCGTCCATTGAAACCTGAAAAAGCTCGGATAACGCCGACGAACCGACGACTGAGGCGCTCTGGCTGCTGACGCCTCGAAAAAAAAGGAGAGCATGTGTTCGAGGGCTAACGCCAAGTGGGCCTCCTTTTGGCCGTTGATGAGGTCGCGAGGGTCGAAGAAACGGAACGATGAGGAAATTCACGAGGGTGGCGGAGAGATAAAGGGTGTGTATGACGTGCATCCTGTATTCGTGCGCTTTTATGCCTTTGAGCGGAATATTTGCATTTTACATCCTCCGAATTATGAGGGGATTGGAATCAATGAAATGTTCATAAATAAAATGAAGCAAAACACTGCGATGCAAAAGAGGGGAAATTATAATGATGACCCTACAATTGTTATGGAAAATGAAGAAGGCCATGACGTGCTTTTACTGACTCAGTACTTTTTAAGTTTGTCTTTATTTGTGACATAGAGGGATATTAAAATGATAATGCCTGTCAGCGAGGCAGTTTTTTTTCAAATTCTTGTGCTACATTTTTCAATTCTTGAAGAAATTTAGAAGCTACTTTCTTGAATGAATTTACATTTTTGCCCAGTCGGAAGTTGAACTAAGAGAGGTTGCGAGAGACAAAAATCGATAAAAACACAATGGCAATGACGGAACTTTTTCAGATAAATCGAAATCGATCAAATCTCAACTTGACAATCGAACAAGAACAAATGGAATGACTTTGTTTTATGAAATTCCCATTTGTTTGAGCTGCATGTCTAAAATGGAATGAGATTTAAAAAGCGCGTCAAATTGACTATTCTCCTATGAAGACTTTGGTTAAAGGTTCATGTTTTTTCAAAATGTATTCATTAACGTCAATGAATGAGCCAACAAAACAAACTGGTTCCATCTCAGTGATGCCACTTCTCGTCCCATCGTAAATCCACGATAGCAGCAAAATGGCTTCAAGATGCATTCAAGCATTGATTGACTAAGAGAAAAGTGCGTTTTTCACCCAAGTTTTGCCTTATATACGTACATACTGCATACTCCACGAATGTGACATCTTGTTTGTGGGTTTAGTGCGCTCATTTTAATGATCTCGTTAACCCGGAGCACATCGCAAATTCCAGGCATAAATTGAGATTCTCAAGGAAGATAACCAGTATTCACCCCCCAACCAATGATGTCCGCCACTTTCCAAGCTGATCCAAGAGCAATGAATATTGTCATGGAAGTTGCTCATCTGCACTTCCCCACTCCAATCTATGACGTGGAGGATGACAAACCTGCCCTGCACCGAGTGAGTGGATGTGATGGTACTCCAAATGAGAATTGAGATGAAGAGATAGGCCTAATAATGAGAGCAACCTCATTCCAACAACAATGAGAGTCAGCAGCCGAGTTGCTCACCGACGAGTTTGCAAGTAATGAGCTTCACCACGAACTCCCAACTTTTGGTTGGTTGGTTGGTTGGTTGGTTGGTTGGAAGCATTAAAATACAGGATCCTCTGCTGTCAACCTGGAATCGTCCTTTTGTGTGTGTATTGTTCCCAAATGTTTAGCTTGTAGACACTTGTTCGGGCTCGATCTTATGAGTGAACTAGTTTCCCAGAACGGTTCGAAGAGACGTGCTTGAGCTAATAGACCTGGAAGGATATATCTGGTTGGACAGAAAAATAATTGAAAATGCGAATTTTTGAAGAATGATGGAGCACCTCTTGAATTTGATATGAATAACTTAAAGGAATTGAACGTTAAATATCAAGATTACAAACCCATTAGAATCGCGTCTCGTTTTCCTATGGATATGATACTGATGTAAATATGTTTGGATCTGCAAATAAGCACTGATGTAAAATCCAGATCCTGGAGTTTGGACTCGCGTCCAAGTTTGAACTATCATGTTACCTCGAGTGCCAAGAAAGTTTCTTTCTATTGGCGAAAAAGAGTGAAGAAGGTGTGAAAAATGCCATTAAAATTGGATACAAGCCATTTAGTACTAAATGAGGCAAGCTTGAAGGTGCCAACACGCCTACAAATTTTGCCTCTCTCAAACCAGGAAGGTCAAAGACAACAATACAGATCCCGATTGTACGTGATAGTTGGCAGGCAAGAGCCAAATAACACAATTCCAACGACCACTCCTCATACCAAAATATGTGCGGTGCCAACAGTCAGAACAGGCACACTAAGATCGACAGATGTCAATAAAATGTAAAGATTACGCCAAGTCACCGGAAACGACAAAATCGGAGGACATAGTCACTCTCAAGGATGTCATCTTGGAGGTTTCTATTCTCTTTTGTCCAGGTATTTCCCCCGTCATATCTATGGGAATCACCGATGGGGACTAAATTTAGATGCAGTTTTTGGTGGGACGGATGAATGAACTATTTCTGTCGTCCGGGTTATCTGGTCTCAAATCTGTTTGGACATCCAGCCACTTTTGTTTTTCCTCAACTCAATGAAGGATAAGAAGCCACGCTGAGACAACCGCGATGCTATTCATTACATGGGATCAACCACCCAAGAGAAGAAAAAAGAGAGGCATCTACAAGCGACAAATGGGGCAGGTTATGTAGCACTGATTTTAGGAGCAAAGTTCTAGATATGTCTCGGTGAAGCATGGAAAAGCAAGTCAACACCCATCTTTTGACATCTCAATCTTGGCCTGGTGATTAGATTTTGAGGGTATTGAAAACAAACAAAAAATTGGTTAAGAATCGGTCAGATTTTCAAACTTGGGTGTATCTGGAGACAATTGCAAAATCGACACTCAAAATGTAAAACCTGTCGAAGCAATCAGTTATTGAGTGGGGGGGAGGTTATCATGTTATTGTATAAGTATTAGTTTCCTATTTTTATAGGTGCATGAAATGCTCCGTTCGTTAATTGATTGTTTCGATTAAAGATAAGATGACTTTGCGTTTCTCGTTTTCACATATTATTATTGTTATGAGAAGAAAATGGGCTTATGCTGGGTTACTGAGGCTGCAAGTAAGGCCCTCTATTCAGATCCCACCGTATTGGAGGTAATGATATAAAATGATAAACCATAGATGGACCGGACTGGGTGAATAAATAGTTCAATATTGGCGAATTTATTTCGTTTCCCAGAATGGATTTTTGGCATTTGTTTGATTTAGCAATCCAAATTCACTACCATTGTGAATATCTTTGACAACTATCACACTATCAACCGAACCATTTTATGGATATAAGATTTGAATTACTTCCATCCCTTCTACTATTTCTCTTCATGCCTTGCCTCAGAACTTAATTCGGCCCTCCAAGAACTATTATAACAACAGCTCATCTCGAATATTTTAACCGATCGCTTACACGGAACCCCACCAGAGCGATATAATCTAGCCTTCTCTTGGTCACGTTTTCTGGTGCTCAAAAAGTGAATTAAAATCGAGTTATTGTTGGCACGTGTCCTCGTGTCCGCATAAAGGCTCTTCAAAGAAACCTCGATATATGTAACGACCAGCTTTTTCATATCTCGCGAGCAGGGTATTTTGCATTTTTAACTAAACCTCTCCCAGAGGAGTTATTTATTTCACATAGCCTTAACGAAATTTGTACAATTTCCCCATCGACCACACAACTGAAGACCGAGTCTAGATCGCTTTCCCATATTCCTCCCTGGCCCGTTGAAGCTCGTCTGTTTGTATGGGGTGTTTCAAAAGAAAGGACAGCCCAAATGTCAATGCTATAAACTGGATCTTCAATCAAAATTATAAACGTTAATGTTGCTAATCTTTTCGCATTTCTGTTCGTAACGTCTTTAAATCTCTCAAGATATCGAGAAAATCAGATTGTATTATTACATAAACAAATAAACTTCAGGCTCTTTCATTTTGCTTTTCCAGAGGTTGGAAATTTGCTGCCATGAGAATCTGATGGACCAACCATCAGATTTATGAACAACAGTTGAATTTGTGACAGCGAAAAATTCCGGCTCTTGGCCAGGTTCCATACCAATCAATTTTCCAGAACCTCATTCAATCTCAGACAAAACCTCTTTGGGCCTCCCAAGAGTGATGATTAGGACCTGTATCCTGCTATCCAAATAACCTTCGACGTGTTTTTTGACCAAGAGTTTTAAACAAAGCTGGTCCAAAAAGTGTCAATTTCAATGCATATTATGTTAATAAGTCAAGGTGACCTCTAATTTTTGCGCTAACCTTTTGCTTTATTACATCAATAACAGGTTAGGGCATCTAAAAATTGGGCCTGATCCATTACTTCGCAACACCCTATATACGTAGTACATAGTAGTATATTCCTCGGTCCCCATGAAATGTCCCTTTCTGGAATGACCAAATCTGCCGTTGATAGAACAAACAGAGAATGGAGACCTTAATCTATGAAATCTGAATTGACTCCAACGTGACGTTCTCGAGATGGATCCGCCAATCCAATCTACAAGTGGCACGTGTCCTGACGTATTTCAAGCACTAGCAATACGAGTAGGAAGAAGCATCAACCCCTGTAAACGAATGGCTAACAGTTTTGAGGAAAGTCGACGAATTCAGCAGCTATGCACAAATGGTTGAAAACGAGCCACTGAGGGACTGCTGACAGTCCATGCTCACTCATTCTTGCATTCGATACGGACTTGACGTGAAAGACGGGCAAAGATAAGGGGAATATCTATCTCCGTCTTTCCTTTGCTTTGAAGGAATCGAAGGTGATGCATTTCTAGGAGAAATTCTGCCACAGTTGGAAAAGGGTTAGGGTGTTTTTTTGTGATTCATTCCGATTTAGGCCGAACGGCGACCTTTGAAGGGATGAAATAGAAGGAGTGTGTTCAAACGACCATTTGGTCGTGCAATAAAAATGAGGGGTTACGTCGCCAGGAGTCAATGATGTCCTCATTAATTGCCCAACTAACTCCAAGACAGTGCAATTGGCGGCAAAGCCTACAAAGAATCGAATCGCTTGAATATGTGACTAAAGACCTCGGGGGAAAAAGCCCAACCATTGTGGTCTGGGTTGTCTCCCAACTAACAACTACCACAGCTTTATTTATTGTCTTTCCCGGAGTCATAAACACCAATATCACTTCCTAAGATCTCTTCTAGGTCTTTTTTCCTTTGGGCTTCTCGACCAGAAAGAAGGCAAAGCCGATTTGATTGGTCTGGTAAAGCACGCACCCGAAAGGCCCTTAATGTCTTGGAGGAATGCTGAATACCGAATTTCCGTGTTTTATAACCCGCTTTCAGGGTAGCGGGGCTTGTAGAGAGCGATACCAAAGCACGGGTGAAAGCTGAGATCGTTTCGAATGAGCCGAAAATCGCGATAAATATCTGTTCGTTTCAATGGCGACTGTCGTTCCCAGGGGAGTCCTTGAGGAAGCTAATTTACAAAAACGAAAATATTTATGGCATTAAAAAGCCAAATCATAAATTCGCCATAAAAAAGCGAGTCCTCGTAACCATTAGCCACAAAATAGCACCAGATTTGTAGAACTGAGCTACAGATTCAAATTAAATATGACACCCCGAGTGCAATGGATACGTAAAAATGTCACTAATATTGCTGGCATTTTTAATTTCATGAGAGATAAACGGATCCACCAGGCTTGTCGTAGTTCACAGCCAATGGCATAGAATTGTTTTTGAAGGCAGTAAAAGCTAGTTTTGATGGATTTGTGACCATCCATCTATGGGAGGATCTCTGATTGTTTTCCCCGTTCTGCTTGAGGTAAATCAAACAATGCCGCCGCCTGTAAGTCATCATCGCTTGGTTGCCTTGGTTTTTTGGCTGCTCCATGGAAACCAATGGAATCGTGATCTGATCATTGATTTTCGTCTCACTTTAGATCAAGAACAACCACCAACCAACCAAAAACAAGCTCCAAGATCTACGGAGATCTCAAGCAAAAAGGACGTAGATGGGAAACTCGACAGCTGAAACGTAAGGCAAAATTTGAAATGGAGCGTCGGGAAATGGAAAAGCGTGTCCAATCTATTTGAATTGTTAGCAGGTCAGCCAAGACACGACAAACCAATCAAAGAAAGCCATCTTTTTCACAACGAAAAAAAACCTACAGATTGGAGCCTTGAAACGGTCACAGAACAACGATTCCAATCAGATTTGATTGTTTGCTCATTCTTTTGTTTTCCACCGGTGTTCTTTTTCAACTTTCGTATTTAAGTCTACGAAGAGAGGTGTTTTCATAACAATCTTTTGGCTTCAACAAACTTTAGCCAAATGCACGTATGCCCTCGTTTTGGTTATACGAGCACATAAAATTGAAGTTCGGGCTCTTAGCCAAAGTTGGTTCTTTCTGGAATAGCGAGAAACCGAGAAAGGAGAACAGTGGACCCAGTCAGTGTGTATTAGGAACGTAATTTCTTCTGGCCAGACCCTTTAAACAACCTTTCATGGCTCAGAGGGTTTCCAGCCTGTTTCGAAATAAGTTCAAGCCAAGTTCCACGACCATTTGCCTCATGGGATTGTCCCTTCTTCGAGCAATCTTCACCGAGGAATGCAGGCTCAAATAGTTCCGCTATTAGTAGGCAGCATTTGCTCGGCCTTCATTAAAAGCCTCAAAGCGTTGATATTCGTCACCTTCGGCAGATCATTTTTCGTGGCATGCCATCCAAAGGCAGTGATTGGATCGCTGGATAAGTCGACTCAACTGGCAACTCCACTGGCTGGATTCTCCACCCTCATTCCCCACTGAACCTAATATTTTTTCTCTCTCTCTTTTTCTCTTTCTCTATCGAGCTTGCCATTCCATATTTGATAGTGTCGCATCAAGATTAACTTCATGATATATACCAACTTTATTTGACTACCATACACAATATGGATTTGGCTGTTCCTCCCCTAACTAGCTTGATCCCTCTCCTTTTCCTTCTCTTTCCACAAAATACGCTTGGCTCCTCCTATTATCTTGGCACGCAATCTAACAATCCCTCTCAAATGAGATTTTTTTCCCTTCCTTCTCCAAGGAAGTAGGGGGCAGCACCAATGAAAGGGAGGAAGCCAACCAACCAACCAACCGAACAACCAATTCACCAGCCAGAGCTCGCTAGCTCTCTAGGCTCTGAACAAGGGGAAACTTATTCCATTCCCATATTTTAGAAGCCAGACCTCTGAGTCAAGACTCAAGAAACGCGAAGAAGAGCCCACGGAGAAAAGGGGCTTCTTCCTTCGCTTCGCGTTCTTCTTTCTCTTTTCTTGCTTCCTCCCCCTTCCTTCTCCAAGAGGGACTTCCACTCCGAACCTGATTAAAGCTTGGTTGACGCATGACACTAGCAGTTCTAGGGGCAGTAGCAACGTTAGAAGTGGTGGTTGTTGGAGGGTCGTTTGAAAGGCACCAGAACGGAAACGGCGATCAGGCCAACTAAATGGGCTACTGTTCCCTTTACATTTCGTAGTAGCCGGAGTGGAGAAGTACTATGAAGTTGTCGCAATGGCGAGCATTGTCGCAGACTCCGAGTGGCGCCCCCGTTGTGCCAATGGCTGGTGGTGTCGCCGTCCGTGGATTGTCGCCAGTTGTCACTTCTGCACCGGGAGTGGCGAGATCGACAGAGCAAGGAGAATGGATGGGTGGACGACCGACCAACCAACCAACCAACTAACCGAGCAAACGAGCAACCAGGCCCCCTGGAGCGGTTGTCCGTCATCAAAAAAGTCAGAAGTGCAGTCAACCAAGGCAAGAAAGAAGTTCTCATATACAACAGTAATCACATAGGCAGGGAAAAAAGACTAGGCAGTAGTAGGCCAATCAGTCGTCATAAGAGCGAGGCATTGTGAGCATTGTGGAGGACCTAAATAGGACGTTGGAAATTGATATCCCAGTGATCAAGAAGATTGGTACCCATGAGTGTTCAATTAAAGACGCCTGAGATCCGTCCAAGTTTGTTGTGGTCTTGAAAGGCCGGAATTCGAGGCTCTTGCTTTGTGACTCCATGGTTGTTATGGAGGACCCAGGTGCCTTGGCGGGAGGCACACCCTCTGCCACCCCAGTGCACCATAGGGAATCAACGTCGGCCCCAAGTGATCCCTCGGGAAGTGCTCATTTGAATAATGGAGCCAATTCCGTGGCTCATGGGAGCCGTTGGTATGACATCAATACCAATGGTCCCGACTCTCATGCCGCAATGGAGCATCAACAATATTACCCACAAAAGAGCCCGTCAAACAACGTGAACAACACTTCAAATAACACCAATAGTCCATTATATTATCAATCCCCGGGTGGTGGAGATTATGGTAGGTGCCTTTCCGCGATTGGCCGTCAATATTACATTTATTTTTCAATTTTGTTAATTCCTCCACACATACGTTTAGGTCGGGCCACTGATTCAAGATCACCGGGTCCGGCATCGCTGCCCTCCATCATGTCATCCACTTCTTCACCCTCACTTATCCCATCGACAGTGGCATCATTCTACTCCCCGATTACCTCAATGTGGGGATCCACTTTTGCGTCCTCCACGCCATCTGGCTCAACTAGTACAAATCACAAATCATATCCCATCTCCCTCCCTTCAAACTCAAATTTTGCCTATCCGCCCACGCCCCCCATCGATATGAAATTAGAAGCCTCGGCAGCCTCAGTTGCCGCTTTGGCGGCCGGAGGTGGGGCGCATTCCAATGGAGTAGACACCTATCATCCTGCTCTCCATGATGATTTCCATGGCCTATCGATTCCTGGCGTGAGCAATCTTCAAGGTCCTAAGCATTCCCAAGACCATTTAATGAGCTCCTTGGGGTTTTCGTCATATCCAGTCATCTCCGGTGGGAAGAAGTTCCAAGAAGGTATGAACTCCCCGTTGTCCCATTCGAATGCGACCGGTGACTTGTCCGGTCTTAGTAGTGTCATGTCTGGCCTTCCTCTTGAGTCCTCCCATCAATCAGGAGGCGGGACAAGTAATGGGCACCACCCATCAGCATCATATGTTTACCCTTACATACCAACATCACATGGGACGAGTGATCTCACCTCGCCATTTTACGGCTCATACTCGGCCAAGACATTGCAGCCTTCAAGACCCAGGTCAAAAATTAGAGCAAATGCGGGTAAGACTTTGAGGGCGCGGCTGATTTAAAGCTGGAAGAAACCTTATCAACCAACACGTGTGGCTTTGGGCACTTCTTTTTGTATCTGCGCTTGAGGTGGTGGTCTTGGATAGCCTTATTAGATGAACTCACATGCACCCTCCGCGATCTCATCTTGTGCACCATAACATCTTTCTTTCTATCTAATCATGACCAAGGTTTGAACAACTGATTTTCTATCAATTTTCTATCCCACTTGTGTGCTTGGCTTATGAACAAGCTTAATAATAATAATTTTTTGTCCACCAATATTAAGCAGCGCGACTAATAGAGTCACTCGTATGTTGTTCCAGAGGGCCGAGAATGTGTGAATTGCGGTGCCACGTCCACGCCCCTATGGAGGCGTGACGGAAACGGTCATTACTTGTGCAATGCCTGTGGTCTTTATTATAAAATGAACGGCCAGAACCGTCCTCTAATCAAGCCAAAGCGACGATTGGTATGTGACAAGATCTAATTAAGTTTATCGAGCCCATCTAAAGGGAATCAATTGTGTATTTCTTCTTTTTCGATAGTCATCTGCGCGTCGGGAAGGGACGATATGCGCTAATTGCAAGACAACAAACACAACCCTCTGGAGGCGGAATCAGAATAGCGAACCAGTTTGCAATGCCTGTGGCCTTTACTATAAGCTTCACAACGTAAGCGACATTTATTGTGCCGATACTACAATGACACAAACTGAATGTTCGTTAGGAACGGTCCAAGAAAGCGGATATCGCAAAAATGAAACGGAGAGTGATGTCATGAGAGTACTAGACTAACGAGTTCCTAATGGAAAGAAGGGAAAAGCTAGCTCACCAACTAACTAGTAATAGAGTGTGGCATGAAATAAAAAAAGATACCAACTTCCTCTTGTCTCACTTCGTTAACAGAAGAGGAGACTCGTTTGGTTGATGGTCTCAAAGCATTCCTTCATTGACGTCAGTTTCCGTTCAGGGACTCTTCACACATCTTCCAGACAACCTGGACTACCATGCAAACTGTACATAGTTCAGGAGCAGATGTTGGCCAGATAATGAGACGACATTACGGAACAATTAATTCTCGTCCAAATGCAAATGAATGTCAAAAGGCTTCATATACGTACATGGAATAACCAGATATTGAACGCCTTTCTAGGTTCCTCGGCCTCTGACGATGAAGAAGGACGGGATCCAAACTCGGAATCGGAAACTCTCGGCCAAGTCCAAAAAGAAACGCGGCACCGTGGATGACTTCTTTAAGCCCAACCAGTTCTCGGCTTACGGGTCGTCATCCTACTTCTCTAGTCCCATGTCGCAATATTATGGCATGGGTCAGATGAGTGCCGCCGCTCAGTTCTCCTCGCCCATGGCTGCAGCCGCAGGAATGTATTCCACGGGCTCGGCCGCCGCAGCAGCCGCAGGCCTGGCGGCCTCTTTTCAACCTTCAGTGAGTGGTCAGTCGATATTCGGATCATCTGGCGCAACCTCCGCAGCTGCATTTGCCCTCTGAGTCAATCTCTCAAATCAGTGATAGTTGAACGAATCGGAAACAAAAGTGATGAAACAAGATCACCCAAAGGATACTCACCCCAGCCTATCAATAGTTGGATGCCCCTCGATAGATGTGATGTGATTTCATCCCAGTCAAAAAGAGGCCTTGGGGTCACAAAAACATGTCCTACAAATCACGTGTCTCAAAATCCCATAACCCTGGAATGAATGAAGACAGGTTTTTTTACCTTGCTCTTGCTTGCTCCACATTCTCATACCCTCACAGTTACTACACAACTACTACTTCTACTACTACTCCAAATTCCACTACAAACTACTCCCCAAGCCATAATATTATCATTGAGATAATTCAAGGTGGTGCTACCAAATGTAGGTCTCTCCATGTTGATAATAATGAACCAGACTATCAGTGAGCCAGGGATCCTTATCACCCGCCTCCCCACACATACTCAAACCAAGTACAGGCGGACCCTCCCGCCCATCTTCGGTGATGTCTTCTTGCGGTTTTCGTCAGCTGTTTTTTTCTCCCAGTGTTGATTGTCTTTGAGAAGTTTGACTTTATTTCTCTGTGGTGACTTCATCTAATGGATTGGAGAACAAGTCTGAGACAGAGACGGAGAGAGGACTACAGTTAAAAAGGTGAACTCTGAAAACTCGTGAAAGTTTGACGTCAAAATTAGCCCCGTTTTTTGAAAATGTCTTGCCCATCAGCAAGATTTAGTGCTCCTCATTAAATATTGTTTTCACTTTCACCTGATGATTACACAATTTATTATGTTACCACGCCGTCTCTCTGCACAAACTGTCCATTATATTCGCCTAATTTTCATAAAACTCTCAACAGCGAAATTTGATGAGCATATGGATTTTATATTTTATCCTCGTGTTCTCACTAGGAATATTTCAGTCCAAGCTAGAAATGCTCTAATGGCGATCCAATTTTGCCACTGGTCAAACCATAACAATCTTCCTAGAAAAGTATGTATGCCTTTAATCATATCTTGGAGCAAGTTTTAGGGAGCCTCTTTTTGCCAATACAAGCAATCGAAGTGGCAAAAAACTCGGCTCGATTTGGTTCTAATGTGAAACGAGTTTGTCATCGAAATCATTGGTGTTTTTTGTTGTCCCAACTACTTTTCAATGACATACCTACAACTTGAACGGAGTCACAGGACGCCACTAAAGGAACAAATGTAGTAGTAACTCCAGCTAACGCTACGATTCGGCAGTGCTAATCGAGGATATCAGTGTGATCGGAATTCAAACTATTATGATGAGAGCGATGAAACACTTTGTGGTGTTTGAAAATTCCTGGGGGTCAGAAACAATTTGCTCCACGACATATTTACAAGGAACATTGCTTCAATTTGACACATACGTCTTTTATGCATGGGAGAGTCAATCGTTGATAAGCATCGTGTCTCCAAAACAGGCTGAGGCATGTAAATCTTAGCGAAAAGAGTGGCATTTTTCCAAAAACTGGCGCTTCTACGTGTGGGTTTAATTTTTAGAATGATAAATACGTACAAAGAAGAAGAAAAAGGAGGACTTGTTCTTTACAGCCTAAGAAATGGGTTATTCTATTGATGGGCCTTGCCACACAAGAATACTTTTGATTTTGGTTCTATTCCAAGGAACAAAATCTTGGTGCTATGGTATAGACTAGAATTTGTGTCTCTTAAAGTTGTGAACAAGTTCAAAACTTTTCCAAAGCCATTCAATGTTCTGAAGAAGCAAAGTTGGGAGTAGAAAGTGAAGACACCGAAAGAGCACGGACAGAATCAAGTTTTTCGAGGCCCCAAATGGAAAGATCTAATTGTTGATGGAGAGATCTGGTGAAAGAAAATCTTGTTTCAGGTCAAAACATCCAATTATTTCTCGAGAATCGAGCCAAGAATACCTTAGCACTCTATGTTTGGGTGGTTTTCTCGACTCTGTTGGGTAGGTGATGAATTGATTCGAATGGACTGACCATGTGCCAATAATGGCTCCATTTGGCAGGATCTCCAGAGCCATTTCCAAGGTATCCGGTTCATCCACAAGATCTGTTGAAAAGTAGTCTCGTAAATACACATGTATATCGGGGATAGTTTGAGATCCAAATTATTTTTGTCAAACACGATTCTGACCATTTACTTCTTATCGTGGCATTAAACAGATTTATAGCCCCGTATCGTAATAGCTTATTCGAAATGAAACCTTCAACACTTTGGTGTCTCACTAATCAAACAACGATCTGAAACAGAAGGATTAAATTGGGTATTCACCGGTTGCAATCGAATAATGGCTATCCATAAAACTCAAATCGAGTGAGACAATCATTTAATATCACATGTTGGTGATAATAAATGCCGTAAAAGATGCAATGCGTGCGAATTGCGTTTTCTAAACTCTTATGTCTTCTGAGAGAGTTGACACTTTTCAAAAAGTTATTGTTTTGATAGACTGAAAACTGAAAGAGGTCGCCACTAATCTAATGCTTGACAGAAATAATAATTCCAAGCTAACACCTTAACTCAAGTACAAGGATGGGACCGATTTTTAAATTTTCAAAGGGCTTGCTTGAAAAAAAAAACAATCACATAAAGGAAGCCTGTAAAACTACGTAAAGCTAAACTAGACAGCGCTGCTGAACTTGAACACTGTTTATTTTTGAGGTCAAAAAATGCATCTAGGCCTGACGTGAAAAAAATCAAGGAATAATCGAATTTGGCAGCACTAACGTGCAAATATACATCCCAGGCACATTGATCCCTTCAATACTATTTACATAAATAGTGGCTGGGATTGTTCACTAAAATTGAAAATCCACCCTATAGAAATGCCAACAAGTGAGGCAATATATTGAAACATACTTGACCAAACATTTATTAGTATATACGTATCTGGTTTGACCGATATTTAAGGGTGCTGTTCCGTCGAATTGACCCTACAATGCGTTCCTGTATGTCAACTCGTTCTCTCGCAATGAATTGGGAACAATCAATTAGAAGCTATAATGGTTCTTGAGTCTGTCTGGAAATGAGCTAATGGAGAAAGGGTTCTCGTCTTGGTGTGTTTGGTGTCCATGTCTCGTAAACAGAGGGTTCTGGAATCCTAAATTGTCTTTGAATATTGGTGCACCATCGAAGTTGATTAAACAATCCAGAGCAGGTTTGGCCTGCTTTGCTGATAAATTGGCAGTTGGTGCTCGAACAATCGGGTTTATTCTAACATGCCATTCATTATAGACTGGCGCAAACATTCACTCACCTACTACAAAGACCGAGCCTGTTTTGGCCAAATCGCTTTTCCATCCACTCAACGAGGTCTAATCGTGTGTTAACATACTCTCAGATAGGGTTTGATCACGTCAAGTGTGTCTTTTCTATAAAGCTGATGTGGGATTATTTTTATTTCAAACTTAACAATCACTTTGGCTATTGGAATCAGGAACTGGTCTGTGGACAGAATGCTTGATATTGGTCCATGGAGTGTGTTGAGAAATTGGGCGTACCAAATGCCGAGGTTTGAGGCTGAAACATGTCCATGTCCAAGGGTGGCGATAACGACGATACCGTGCTCCCTGGTCTCTTCACTTTCCGATTTCTCGTTTGAATGGTGTCTTTCTTCAATTGTTTGGGTCTGTTCACCTGGCATAATAGAGAGTGATACAGTGTAATTATGTCGAACTTTTGATGGGTTGGAATGTGGTCTTGGCGCAAGCTCCTTGGCGATCGTCATTTTTTCATTATGTAACAGATATTTTCCAGGGCGACATTTTTATGACACTTTGGCTATTTTTCACCCACTCCGCCTACACACACACCAACCCATCAGAACTAACTCCTGGTCAGATTCAATCTAGATCGGGGCTAATGGTTGTGGAATGGCTTGCAAAAATATGCGCTATTTTCTTTCAAATCTGCCTATCTCCCCAAGTTTCTTGTGCTCGTCGATCAACTTCAAAATGTCAGACAATTCTTTGCCCCCCCGATTGCTTGTCAATTACAGATTCGGGAAGATTCATGGAGGAATTGGTTCTTAAACAAACCCAATTGGACCACGAAATGAGTGGATTCGAGAGTCCTTTTGTCTCCAAAACCTGAAGTGGTCACGCAACATTAACGAGAACAACCCAAATCGGAGGGTTTGGAACCCTGCTAAGCTAGTCGAACAGTCCGAAGTGCAAGTCTCTCCTTCACGATTCAAGAAATCTCCAGCCAAAGTGTGCAAGACATTGGACATTGGTTGGAAGAGGGGGGG
>NC_081448.1:3408190-3491244 GCF_007210705.1 Tigriopus californicus
TGGAAGGGTCTCTTAAAGTTGTGAACAAGTTCAAAACTTTTCCAAANGGGGGGGGGGGGTTGTAGGCGACGTCTGTCTGGGTGAGACAGGAGCCTGGCCTAAGGTGTCACCCTGCATCTTTATTGTCACGGCCAATACGCCCTACTTAGTCATTAAGAGCCTCCTAATAACCACCATTTCTGACGGTAGAACTCCACAGGGGGGCTGTGGTACTCAGTGATTACAGGCACAATAGTAACGAATTGGTACGAGTAGCATATGATAACCAATAGCTCAATTTAGTCCAGACTCTATCGTGCAGGTGAAGTATCGCCAAGATCAGATTTGGAAACGAACTTGGAATCCGTGCGCTGTAGAGAGATTAGCGCTAATCTGATAATTGACTTTCGTCTTAATTGCCCCTAATGCCATTTCGCTAATTCCCTCATAGAATATTTCTTTTTCTCTGTGAAGACAAAATGTACAACCCATCCCTCACCTTATGCAACCTAAAGTAAAGGCCACAAGCGTTGCAAACCGTGCTTCCATTGGGATTCCGCCGCCAGAGGGACGAGTAGTCGGCCTCGCAATTTGAGCAAACCACGCCTTGTCGCCGGGTATTGGACTGGAAGGAAATATCATCCGAGAGTGAGAGCAAATCATCAATAAGGTGGAATATTTTCTCAAATGAACCCGTGCATTCTCTCACAGCAGGGGTGGATCGCACACAATTACGTGGGGGTGGTCACGGTGCATTCTTGTTTGACCCTCTGACAATTATTCGAGGAGTCGAGAAGTGTCAAAGGTCGTCGTCTGGGTCTCTCCCTCTCTCTAAGTAGTGGGTAGGTACGTGTCTCTGTGCTCGACACGTACACCGTAGATACGTATTGTACTTGGGACCTGAAGCACTCCAGTCCATCATTGCGTATTGGACAAATCAATAAGCGATAGTGCTTGCCGCCCGGAGCGAGCCATTTTGAAACCGAATAATTCCCACCTCATGCTGAGTCTGGAAGCAACAACCTACCACGCGAGTCTTCTTATCCTTCACCCGGGGTCGGTGAGTCCCATTGGTGCGGTAATAGAGACCACAGGCATTGCACACGTAGTGACCTTCCTTGTCACGCCGCCAGAGGGGCGTTTTCGTCTCGCCTCAATTCAGGCACTTGCGCTCTGGAAGATCAAGAAATGGAGTTGATTGAGAGATACATACTATATGCGTGTAGGGTTCCTACTAATGGTTAGTTGTACTGTTGTTAATCCAATGCGCTACGAGTCCGCAAAACAAATGTTTTTGATGATTTCTGTGCGAAGCTACAATATACAATTCGATTGCTTATTGTTTTCCCATTCTTCTCCTGTTTCGGATATGGCGAAGATTGTCTCAACAGACAGTGTATCAGCAATAATTGTGCAGTTTTATGTTTAAAAGCCTGTTGAATTGTGCATTTCATAAGTATGCTTCATTGAAGTAACCGTAAAGCACAGGTGTTTTCAGAGCGATTAATTGAATTGCTTCAAACCTGGCAAGGAATTATTGACCTGTTCTCTGTATTTTTCCGTTCTCACATTTCGTCTTTTTCACCTTTAAGATTACTGACCTGGTAGATAAAAGGTGACCTACTCCCTTAAGTTGCGAGCAAATCTAGCTTCGAGAGATCATTAGTAATGTGCTCAATTTTAAAGCTCTCCCATATGTTATGCAAATGTTTTCTCGCAACATGGTTGCTGACTTATTGAACAGGTTCAACATTCCATTGGTGAGCCATAACTTTCTCACCTTTGCTGTCTTGACCTCCTTCCATGGCTTGGCCAGACTCTTGGTCCTCGTCCTTAATGGATTCGCATTCATCCACGATTTCGTTGGGTTGATTAAAGTTAAAGACTTGCTCCTCGCCCTGGCTTTGGGAAAATGGCGATATCAGAGTATTTCCACCTTCACTGCTACCGCACTCGGTGCTCACCGATTCAGGGGTTGGAGGCGTGGACTCAATAGCCAAAGGGGAGGTGCTCTGGCCCATTTGGTTTGTATATACACTTGGCACATTCAATGGCGCATATGTGTTGCCATTGGGCGTGAATGGCGTGAAACTGCTTGATTGCTCCACGGTTCCAAATCCTGGAGGTTGTTGGTAGTAATGCTGACCGTATGGTATTGAAGTGGCTAGAAGAGACGATATTTGAATGAGCTCTGAACCCGAAGAAACTGTAAGCATCTTCCGTACCACCCTGATAACCCAAATTCTGAACATGATCTAAAGGTGGGGTCATGCTGGACCGGTTCACTTGGAACGAATCCGAATAGGCCAAGGAGTGGTTCCACTCCCAGAACAGAGGCTGATTTTCACCTTCCCAATACATTTTGGGTACTGACAACAAGTCACCAAAAGCTATCGCGATCAGAGATCTAACCCCAAAGATGTCTCCCGATAAACTGACCATAATATTTCGGACGGACTGTCCTGAGAACCAACCCAAAATGACCCATAGCGCTCTCCACCTCGAACTGTCTGCTTCCCTATCAGGTGAATGCTAGGATTTGACAGAGATTTCCATTGGATTTTCTCACCTCTGGCCAATCTTTTCAAAAGCTCAACCTTGAGCAACTTCAAATGAAGGGTTTGGATGAACTGTTTCTGGGCGAGTTCGCTTCGGTTCGTGTCGGGTGGGTCGACCACTTGAATAGTGACATTGTCATTCTCCGGGTCTTCTTCGTCGGTTTCGATGTCTTCTGGCTGATCTGGGAACGATTGCCTGATGAAGCAAGTGACCTCAGGAATGGACGTGGACTTGTCTGATGACTTTTGGCCCCGACGACCAACAATAGTAGGCCTTCCTTCCGAGTCGTTCTCCATCGGTTATTTCTATACAGAAAAAAAAATTGAAAATCCACTTCATGTCTACAAAAGGTTCATTGCATTAGGCTAAATAGTACCCATTAACGTATTGTTGTATCTACTGTTATAATGGGAATCGTCGAGAGGATGCCGCTCAATTCATGTTTAAATCGTTGGCAGTTTACAAGATTCCATCTTGGTTGTCACCACTAGTATGTACGTACGTACATGCGATCATTCTGGGTCCTTCATAAGTGGAAGGTTGAGCCCCCTTCTCCCCCTGGTAGATGTCAGAACCATCTCTAACCAATCTAAGTTTGAACCCTGAGGATGACTTCTTAGCTATTTTTATACATCAAACGTCGAATGTCTACCCAAACCCCAACCTACTTTGAGCCAGATCATTCAAATTCTAGAGTGCTCCATCTCATCTTGGTACAGTTGTTGAATAATAAGGCTGCTGAGCAACTCAAGAGCAACCAACGACTGTTGAATGGGTGTGTGTTTTTGTGAGAATATATCAAGTTCAGATGCCTTGGGGATCACGTTCCTCTTGTTGGAGTGGAAAGCCTGTGTAAGAGAGATAAGGGACTCAGATTGGCTAACTGAGGAAAAAATCTTATCAAAAAGCTGCTTCTCCTCCAAAAGCGATAAAGAAAGATTTCCTCCTCTAAAGAGAGCACGTAGCCCTCGCAGCTACTATCTACACTTCTAGTGTCAGCTCTAAATAAAAGACTCTTGATCGCAGAGCATCGTTCACTTCGAGAGAATGAATATTAGTATCGACAATTGTTCTCAATGATAAGTGCCAGATGCAATATCATATGCTAGAACGGCTTCTTTTGTCAGACTTGTGTGCTGTAACTCAAGCGAAACATACTGAAGATAAAGGCTATTATTTTACCATGAATGATATCATTAGCCTATTGAATATACGGAAAAAAAATAATTGCTCATATGCTCTTTGACGGAGGCACCTTCCAAGTTTTCAATTAAACTAGCGATATTTTCACGTGCATAAAACAATAACAGTCTTTTTAGAGAAAAAACTAAAGCCTGATGGCCTAAAGACCTTTCTCTAAAAGCATCTTTAAAGCTAACCATGCCCACAGTCGGAGAACCAACCTGATGCGGACACGACATTGCCTAATAGAACAAATTGTCTGTTATGATGGCCAGCTTCACTGGCCGGACAGGGCTCACCCCTGATACCCAAACACTTACACATAAGTTTAAAAAAAACGATAGTAAGGTGTTCAACTAATTGGATTAACATGTTTGATGTCGTCCTGTTTTAAAATGCAGGAGGTCAATCTTCTCACACCGACAAAGCCTCATCTGTCTCATGTAAATGTTCCCATACTGCAGATGTCATCGCATCACATTGTCACTACTTTCCTTTCAGCGCTTTGTCACTTACCGAAAGGCTCTTTTGGACTATGAAAGGGAAAAACTCAAGGAATAGGAAATTGAGTGGGTTGGATAGTTGTTGGATGCTTGGATGGAGCCAGGGAAGATGAGCATGGCCAAAGGAAAGAGGAAAGAGGAAAGAGGAAGAAGAGGGAAGGAAGAGGAGGAGGGGGATGGGAAATGGTTCAATTGGATGTGAAGGAAGAAGAAGCAAACGACGAGTACTGTTCGTCCTCAAAATTTCCAAACGAAAAAAAATGTCCACAGTCAACTAGGAGCGACACTCCTACAATCTTTCTGGCTTCTCGTTGACACGTTCACAATTCAGGCCGGCTTTTCTCGCCAACCGGCAATTAATATCACTTTTGTTTTTGCAAATTGAGGCGTTATCTGTCTTGATATTGCTCTAGTCTCATATCACTGGTCCAATATTAGTGCTAGAGGATTGGGAGACAAATCGCATCCTTTAGCAACATTTTTACATCCCCTATCGCTATTCTCATCATTGTACCAATAAGTCTTTATGGCACTCCACATGATGCACAGTTGAGTTTGTTGAAAGGAAAGAGTTTTTACCTTGCCAGATATTAATCTTAAAATTCCACAGTAATGAGACTTTGAACCGGGAAGGAAACTTTTCAAGCGCAAAATGTGTCTTGAGACAATTTTCTGATTTTCTTCGGGATTACACCGAATCCACAATAATAAGTAGGGTTGGCCAACAACACCATCCACGCCTACTCTTATTAGCTATTTCAGATGTGGGTAGGGAGGAGGAATACTTACGACCAAATGAGATATAACCACTAATGATAATACATTAGAACGAATTGATTGGATCGTGATATATCAGGGAAAGGACGATCGGCTATCAGCGTACCTAATACGTACGTTCGTCTACACCAAAAAAATGAACACTTCTAAGTTTCGTTGTGGCTGGAAAGAGAACGAGCGAGAGATCAAAAATCTGACTCGATGAGATAAGGTTTGTGATAACTGATTTCCAACGAGATTTGAGCATTCATGCTCAAGTTGACTCGTTGCAACAACTCGACAATGAGTTGAAATTGGCTGGATGACTTTGAAGTCTAGAGCGAGTGTTATTTTTTTTTTTGCCTTCAATCACGATTGGCAAGATAAGACTGTCTTAAAAAGGGTTGACACAGGCGTCTGACATGAAACTTGGAGAGCTTTAGATGGCCAATTCAAAGATTTGCTACTGATTAGACACTCTAAAAAGTACCTCTCTCATGGGTCCAGATCTAGTGGCATCTCATGATTTCATTTCTTTGTTGTTCAATGAGAAAACAGGCGGAATTTTTGGCACTTTTTGGGCTTGGAGCCCATGAGAAGGCTCGATGTCTGTAGTCGAGAGCTTCAGCCCAATGTGCTCTGCTGACTTTGAGGATCTAGATATTCGGTGTGCTCTTATGGTGTATGTACAAACTATGTGCTCATGGAGTAATAGATCTCCAAAAGATAAGACTCGTGTGAGAATTGAGATGACTTATCATACATGGATCTGTGGCGAGTTCGAGACTAGTCCAGCCTTGCCCTGACTACATACGAGATACTCGAATGTACGACGATCCCACCATTGGACTCCGACAACGACCACAACGACATCCACTTGGGCATGTGAACAATTTGGGAGAGGGAGGAAAGAAACTGGAACCGAGGGCTCGACTGATTGAATTCGTTGAGTGGCAAATGTAGAACAAGAAAACATTTATTGGTTGCAAATTATTCGCTTGTGGAGCACGTTTATGTGTTTATAATCTTTGGCTCGAGGCTCCGCTTATGTGTGTCTCAATGAGTGTGGTTTTTCTTTGATTTTGGATAGCTTAGTAGATATTGGAGATCTATTTCCTAAACTAAGGCCTCGGTTTTTTTCTTTCGTCAGTGCTGCAGTGGCAAAAGAGTTGTAAACACTTGGAAGCTGAGTCAAGTGTTCAATAAAGTTGAAGTGAATATAGCACAGTCACAAGAAACACCACCCTCGAAAAGCTCCAGCTTTCTTTTTTGCATAAAAAAGAGAATCAACTTATCTTGATTGGGATGATACTCGTATTCCTAGTTTGATAGAAGCACAATTCATTTTTGCCCACTAAATCTATTTTTTGTGGTTTATATTGTCAGGGATTAAGAATCTAAAGAAGAAGGAAAATTCCAAAAAAATGTAACAATCAGCGTTTTTCTTCAAAACTCGAGATTTGTAAGACGCCGTCATCTTTCCTTGGTTTAAATGCAAGTAAAATCTTAGAGCTTAATTGCACTTATGCAGCAGTCTGCTAATCTGCTAAAAAAACATTCCTGATTCATAATCTGCTAATATAATTGCTTTTTGAACAATACTGCCCCGTACACTTGAAGCTCTGTAACAACTATGTACACGAAAAAGTGAGAACAGCCCAGCAAGAACTATTATTCTGATAAAGGTCTTGTGAACTTTCAGAGCAACTATTATCGGGTCTGTGAACACAAATGCCTCGCAAAGTACGTGTTGATAGTAAGTACCAGATATACCGTCGTCAAAATTGATAGAACGTGCTTAGTTTGTTCAATTGTTTCTAGATTCATTCAGGCCACGCAGATCCCTGACATGTCCGAAGATTAGCGCCCCGATTATCTCCTTCCAGACTCTCTCCTTCCTTCCCTTTATTAGTATCAACCTTTTCTCGATGCAGCATGTGCAGTACTAAACCAACTTGATTCAACTCAGAAAGTTAGCCTTTTAACAACTGCCCTCGTGATCAAGTTCAATTGAACAATTCAGGGGCTGGGTAAGAAATTGGAACAAGTTGTCCCAATAGGTTCCTCCAAGACGAATAGAAATCACCATAATTTGGCAGCAGTGGGGCTTGATCTATGGAGCTCTTGCCGCGCCATCTAAAAGTTACAAAAGTGGCGAGTTAAATCCAAAGATTTGCAGCAAGACGGCAAGAGGGCAAGTTCGGAGAGGAAAGGAAGATGAAGAAACTCATCATTGCAATTCTACAAAAAAATGTTTTTTCTAATGTCGAGCAAAAATTCGATAGGGTCGCATTAATCGGTTTTCTTCCCAATGCCTCTTTGGCACCCCCGAACCGTCAAACTTCTGCAATTTCTGCTCGACGTGAAAGCAACATATTTCGCTGGAGTCTACTCATCATTTTTGCTCTCCCATTTCTCTCCAGGCTATTTCCGGCAGCAAGAGTGGCCTGTTGAGCTTGCTTAATGCTTACGGCTGCAAAATCGCGATTGTTATAGTCTTGAACCAATACATAGGCGCCAATGTACACATTTCATTTAAAAAATAACTCAATCGCTTGCTTGGCAAATGTCTGTGTTTCAAGTACTTCAAATCGACGAAGATGAGTTTTGCCCACTGAGATGGTGTTAGCCAAAGACGATCAGTGTTGTAGATCTAATGACAGTAAACTTGAAATGCTGAGATTGGGCTGGTAATTGTTGTTTGTTTGAAATAAATGTGTGCCTTTTAGTATTACTTTATGCAAAGGAAAACATTTGTAATTCAGGCCATATTAGTGCTAAAAAATAAAAAAAATGCGTTTGAACCAAATTTGAAACTAGCCCATGCGCCCATGGGACCTTTTTTGCCGTTGGCGGTCAGAAAAAATCCCGGGAACAACAAAGCCTTCAAAATCATTTCTTATCAATTCATTTCATAATTGGCATACATAATGATAGGAATAAATTTGTTTTCAATGAATAATATTTTCAAACTTTCGAGTTTCAAAGGATAAAAATCTCATATCGAGCCACGTTTAAAGTTTGAGAACACCAGAAATGAGTTATTAATTGAAGTTAGATGCTGTATACATATGAGGTGAAGTTTGCAAATGTACAACAATCGTTTCTGTTACAATTTCTATACTTAAACTCCTTTTTGGTATCTGCTAATCTTTTGACATAACATGCCTCGAAAAAAGGTCTTTTATGAAAATTAAATTCTTCTTAAAGTATTCTCCAAATTTCAAGTTCTTGTCTCTTGAAGGGAAAAATCTGTGCAAAAAATGATTAATTTACATGGAGCTTCTCCGTTGAATATCTTGAGTTTGAAAAATCAGGTTACCACCTCTTCGTAAATTCACAGTGCTTGATTACAATTCAGCCTTCGAATAGGCCTCGAGGAAACAAAATTTTCAAAGCATTCGTACATAGTCTGTGTAAGTTTTTTCTTGTACGAGTTGCCTCATAAACTTCTTTGCTACACTATCTCTAAATTAGATTCAAGTTTTTTTATGCTTTACATTTTGAATTGGGACATACCTTTATATGTTTTATCATATTTCATCATATTTAGAAAAGTTTCGCGTCCAGAGAAGCTTGTGGTTTTTCTACACCCTCTTTTTGCTTTTCATTCTAGTCGTGAAACTGTTTGTATGTGTTATTTGAGCGAATCAGTTGTTGTAGGTAGTTTTGTTGATAACTTGGTGTTTCATTGGATGTTCGAATCTTTTATTATTTTGCGATACTTGATGTCTTATTTGGACTTCCAAACGAGGGGATTAAGAAAACCTGGTGAGTTGTCGCACAAAACACGTACAAAGTTCAACCATACTTCTGTGCAGTTGTCTCAAAAAAATAAAGAAATTAAGAAATTACGAGAGTGTTGATGCCGAAAGTATATTTTCCATAAATTTTAGGGAGCTCCCATTGACTTCTCCATAACGGAAAGCTTCGGCAAAAAATCACTAAACCTAGGTTTTCCCCTCAAAATCACGCCATTTTTTCTAAATGATTTATCTCTTTGGAAGCACAGTTTGCATAGTAAGGAAAGAAATGTCATCGTTATCTAGGGCTTTAGGATCTGACAAAGTGAGTAATCAAATGCAAAACCACCCTACCGATACGCCGTTAGAGTTAATGGCCAATGTCTTAGGGTAGTGCGGGTATTGCTTCATATTAGTCATACTTTAACATATCTGGCCAATGAAATTAGAGTACTTTGCTACTTATTAAACATATTTTATATGGAAAAGTAAAATAAAACCCAAATGGCAAATGTTTGCCAAAAGACGAAAACATCTGTGACAGGAGTTATGTTTTAAAGTAGTATCTAAGAACAGGAACAAGTAACAAGCATTTTTGGGGTAATCAAGGCTACAACATTAAAATAACTGTTTCTTATTCGGTCCTTAATTCGAATTTCGTTGCCTTTGTACTGCCTTGACCCTACTCTACCAGATTTAATTTGCTTTTTTGTGACTTAGAACAGAGCCATTGGACTACGGGTAAAGATTTATTCTTTTGCCAACATTGATATTCAACCCATGAACTTGCCTCATGTCCATTGTCTGCAGTTTGGCAGGGTGTATAGGAAAAACAAAAAGATATAAGTAGATGTGTTCGAAGATAGATTTCGGCTGGAGTTCGACACGCAGTCTTCAAATTGTGAATAATCCTGCTCAAAGATCGCACACAAGTGATATCGACGGCAGGTTTGGTCACAGTCTGTGTCAAATTGGACCGAATTGGCAGAGTAATAACGTTCAAATGTCTGGACATCATCTCTAATCTTCTTGGTAAGCTCCAACATTAGGTTCAGGTCAATCGTTCCTTGTAATCCATAATATTCCAGAAACGAGTATTCCATCTTCCATTCCGGGACATTATCGGCATTGGCTTTGGCCAAGTTTAGCCAGAATTGATCATAATCAAGGATCTGAAACAATAAGTCAAAAGTTATACATCCAAGCCCATTCAGGTTCGGGACAAAATGACGAATGAAGTAAAACCTCTCCAGTATCCATGTCATATTTGAAGAGTCTCAAGCCGGGGTTATTCCCACCAGTTTCCGGGGCCAAAGTCGAAATCCATGGGGTGACCGCCGGGGCCAGAAGTCCGAATGAGGTTGGTGTTCCGTTATTGGCACTAATCATTTTCAAGGCATCGGTGTGGTGATGACCATAGAACTGAGCAGATATCACGTGTGAGTATTTATCCAAGAGCTCTAAGTACTTCTGGTTGAAAGTCGGAGTAAACCAATGAAATCCGTATTGGTCTTCTTCCTCCATGTATTGATAGAACCGCTCAAATTTGCCCGGAGGAATGTGCGCAAAAAGGATGACTTTGGTTTGATCTGATTCCGCTTTCTTCAAGAGAGATTCGAGCCATTCGAATTGTCCAAGAGGATCTTGGATGCCCTCGGTGAAATGGTTTTTCAGCTTATAAATATTTGTGTTCAGGGCAATTAACTTAAATGGCAAATGCTGTTGAGCATCCGGACCCACTTGATAAAATCCACCTAATCAAGAAATATGAATTGGCATTGGAATCAAGAATATCGATAAGAGGCAAGAAACTATTCGATATGAAAAGGCCAAATGCTTAGACATATTTTTGTACTTGAAGTGATGGCTTCAAAACTCGTTGAGACGTTATGATGTTTGTGTGTCACACATTTACCACTTTTTAGCCACCAATCTTGTGACATTCATTCACGTATTATTATATTTCAAGCAATTCCATTCAAAATATAAAACAGGTAACTGAAACAAAAACAAGATTTTCGATCGGTACCTATGTTTTCACCTTAAAATGTTATTGTAAGTCTGTTTAAGATTTTATAAGTATTTTATATTAGATATTTATTTCGCATGTTTGGTCTTTAACACGAAAATTAGGATTTTGTGTTGCGTGATGATTCTTGAATATATGAGTCCCTTTTTTTATTTGTCATTTTTTTTGTCCCAAAATCCCTTTTATACATAGATTTATCTCAGGAAAACTTTGATCATAATTGGATAATGTCGGCATCCAATCTTTGAATTAGCATCTTAATATATCAACAATTTCATGAGCATGTAATTCCTCAGGTTCTGGGTAAGCAAAAGCTTGTTTTCAACAAGACCTTGGCAAATTAAAAAAGACAATACATAGACTGTCAACAATGTTACAGGGGCCAAGCTTCAACAGAATAACGTGAGTTGGAAGAAATGGAAAATGAAATTCAAAGGCTTGTAAGAAAGTCACATCGGTTTTAATTTATAAGAAAACAAGGGACCAAGAAAAAAATATAAAAAAGAAAAACATGAAAAACAGCACAAAGTATAATTTTAAAGTGTTAATTTGTTATGTTTACCAGAAATTTATTTACATTGAAGTTTCAAACCAACCTATTATGTTTTAGCTTGACAAGAAAAGAAAACCTTTAAGTACAAAAGTCTTGTACTTGCCTGATTTGTTGATGTGTTGATGATATCTTGGGGCATTTTTACTAAAAATTGTGTATATCTTGTAGCTGTCAAAATATATTTCTTTGAGTTTGATAGAATTTGAAAATAATGTATATTTCCTTTTTTCATATTTTTTCTGGCCTTTTTGAACAATTGTATTACAGCTCCCTGTAAAAGATATCTCACCATTAGCCTTGTACTCAGCAATGGGCTCCCCCACTAACCATTGCTTCCACAAGTCTGCGGATTCCTGGTAAATTAGTCCTGCTGGATTGTTAGGTGCTTGATTCTTTGGATGGAAATCATGATTGCCCAAAACAGGATACACCTGAATGCCCGTTCCCTTCAGTTGTTCAGTGAGAATGCCCATCACATGAACCACAAGATCCTCATCGAAATGCTCATTTTCTGCATGAGACGTGTCATCCCTAAAAACCCGCGATCAATCCGAATTCGGAACGTCAAATACAAAATCACGCAACCATCATTTCGGAAAATCTTCATTCGCCTACCCAGTCCAAAGAATGAATTTTACATCATTGCCGAGGGTATCAGAGTGGGCTTTGATGAAGTTCATGGCAGATTTGACCAATTCCAAGGAAGAATCACAATTGTAATCCCCATATTTACCGCTCCCTCCCTTTTCCCAACAAGTCTCATAGTCGTATTCGCCCAGATAATAATCGCGGTTATTTTCCGAATGAGGTACATTCAGTAACACGTTGGGGTCCTGAATTGTGAAATTTACGTCCAAATGGAGGTCAGAAACGTGCCAGAAATATCCTGAAACAAAACGAACGAAATCACGTGTTCTCATGCCTTTGACTTGATAAATAATGAAACCTTACCAATACCGCCCGTCCAAACCGTGGTAATCAACGATGACAAAATGAATAAACCACATATTTTACAACTAAAACTCATGTCGAGATCGTTCAATAAGATTGTTGTGGTTGATATCACATCTGTTGACTTGAAAAAAAAAGACTTTTAGTGTTTGTAAGCCAAGATAAGATCGATCAGGCTCTTGTACGTATTGCCACCTTGTATTTTTATCAATTGATGTGTGTACTTACAAGCATAAAAATAACGTCGATTGCTTTGTCAAGGCCAATCCTGTAAGGATAAGATACTTCTGCAGATTCCGCATTATTGATGACACCGGGCCACATTACCTGGATGTAGGGATGTAATGCATTTCTTCCCTCCACAAATAACCCCATGGGAGACGAGACAACGAGCTTTCTTTCATTGAACGTTTCTCAGTCTCAGAAACTCATCTCTTCAAGGAAGGAAAGTGCTCCGAGTGCTCCAGGCGATTTCAGAGAACAAAAATCAGTGCAACAACAGGGAAGTTTCAATTGAAATTGTGCCCAAACCTTGCCTGCCCAGCTCTTGTGCAATCTTGAAAGACAAACAGTGTCTTCCATTCATTACCACAAGGAAAAGATAATAGATACGCAGCGCAGTGTAGTTTCGACATCACCATCAAACGGAGATTACCCCTATCATCCACCGGTTCAACAATATTGATTGGTGATCGTCCAACGTGCCAAAAATGGCCACGGAATGTCTGACCGAAGAGCAAATCGGAAACTTCCAGGACGCATTTTTCGAGTTCGACACCGATCACGATGGTGTGATTAATTGCAAAGAGCTGGGCCAAGTCCTCAAAGCTCTGGGCCTGAATCCAACCGAGGCGGAGTTGCAGGTAATTAAAAGGCCCATCAATTCGTGACTAATTTGGCAAAAGTGGCGTTTTTTTAACGCAAGTGTGCCTACGTGAGGCGGACTTGCCTCATTGAAATTCAAAATTCGGATGATTTACAAGGTGTGTCACTCTTCTCCCACGTGAGTTTGCATCTTGGTTTGCCATCCATCTACCCGAACATTGCTTTGTGTTTCAAGTCCACGAGAATTGGATTCGTTTCTCTCGACCTGCCTAATGTGTTTTCAAATTGTACTTGCTGCTCATTTAGGACATGGTGAACGAGGTGGACAAAGACGGCACGGGCTCAATTGACTTTCCCGAGTTTCTGGCCATGATGGCCATGAAGATAAACGAACAAAACGCCGAGGATGAGATTCGGGAAGCGTTCAAAGTATTCGATGGGGTAAGCTTATTCCCCTCCTGCCTTCATGTTCCAAGCCTTTTCTACCTTTTGAGCGCGCTCAAAAAGCCAGAGATGGAAGAGGGAGAGCTTCCTCAATGTTCGTTGACGTTCACTCCAAATGTTCCAAGTTCCCCAAGGGTGGACAAAACAATTGGCCATTCATTATTGACACAGGTCTTCTTTTTCTGTTTGGCTGTTACATTTTTATCATTTTTGCAAAGCGTTGAGGTACATCTAAGCTCAGGACCGATTTGTTGTACATATGTTCGCAATTCTTCTCCCTACCCCCGTCCCCCAACTTCGCCTTTTTGCCTTGTCCCTTTTGACCTTGAACACCCCTTGAGCCATCCCAAGCCTCTTGCCCGCACAGGATGTTCCGGTTTGAGTTCAACAGCCACTGATGCCTGAATTCGACTTGTACATCTGGTTTTGCCCCCAATCCCACCCAATCCTGAATTGCCGCCACTCTTTGCCCGGTTATTTGTTATTTGGTTATTTGCCAATGTTCTCGTCCTTTATGAACACCAGTTTGATAACGTTGTTTCTTCGTTTGCCCCTTGGCTGTCGCCTTTCCAGGACGGTAACGGTTACATCGACCGGCGAGAATTGGCTATCATGCTCAAGTTCTTGGGTGAGCCCATGACGGAGGAGGAGATCTCGGCCATCATTGAGGAGGCCGATGTCGACAAGGACGGAGTGATCGACTACGCCGAGTTCTTTACCATGATGGGTACGCTTAGTACCTAATGACCGCCTTCACCACATACGAACATTCAAATACCACTTCTCATACCAAATTTGACAATCACACACAAACCTGAAAAAAACAAATCACCAATCTTAATCGCCTGAGAATCGGATGCGCTTTTTGTCGTCCATCTCACACAAGGGTACATTTTTTCCATATTTGACACCAATTTTCTCAAGACGTACCCTTCGTGAACACTTCCCAGACCAAGCATTCATTTTTGACCCCACCCATCCCCAGTAGTTATGGCAATCATGTGCCTGCCCACTTCATGTGATTCAGACTCATGAAGGGTTGTTTTCTGTTTGCCGCCACACACCAGCCATTACAATCATCCCTTGTGTGCATGAGGTATTTAATCATTTTGATATTCCAGGCACCCAACTCTAAAGCCAGGCAATCTCCGTAAGTACCACCATGTCAGACTCTCCATTAACCTATGGCTCTTTCAATAAGACAATCCTATATACGACGTACCTTTGCCTTGAATACGTTTTTTTGGGTGGCGGAGTTTGTCCTTCCGAGCTCGAGAGGAAAAGTCAGGTTACCTCCTTTACATAAACGCATTACATTATTACCGAGCATTCGAGTGTGGGGCGAGTGTGGGGCGGGACCCAGATTGGAAATGTAGCAAGTGAACTTCATGTGGGTGGCTTTAAGCCTGTACATGTATACATTCTGCGCCAGAGGGCATTTCTGATTACGTAATCCCCCCGGGTACGAACAGTGGTGTAGGTGCGTGCAGAATGTTCTCCCCAAGGCTTGGGTGGTTTGGTACATATCAGCTCGTGATGACCTTTCTTTATGCTAACTCAGCTCGATGTATCGTCAAGTCGCATGAAATATAATGATTGATGCCCTGAGAAATCCGAAGATGTATCTTTCCACGCCCCCATGTACAGTACATCCATCCTCCAGTAAATTGCATGGTTGACAATGGACAGAGAAACGAACGACTACGGATAAGAGAGTTTTTTTGCATGTGTTCTTGAAGCAACAGAGATCACACAGAGAATCTTGTGCACCTTGTCGTACCCTGTATGTACATACATATAAGTTGACGCATTGCTCACCTGCCTTGACAATCTTCACTTGCTGTGTCGGGAATCAAATAATCGATCTGGCAAGTTCTTAACGAGCTCCAATGAGATCATCATCACCTTGTTTGAGGGTGTATGTAAGATATGTAAGAGGGCTCGAAGACAAGGCACGTGATGTTGGTTGCTTCCCGCGACATTTGGCTCTTCTTTCCCATACTGATTTTAGTCCTTCTTGACCTTTCGTCTAGGATGGTAATGGGTACATCAACCGCCAGGAGTTGACGATTGTGATGATGAATCTGGGCGAAAAATTGACGAGCGAAGAGATCCAAGCCATGATTGAAGAGGCCGATATCGACGGGGACGGGCAAATCAATTATGAAGAGTTCTATACCATGATGACTTCGGCCAAATGATATTGATGAAGATGATTATTTTTACTCTTGATAGCGTAATCATTACTAATACTACCACATGTGCGCATGTCTTCAACGAGAAGAAGTATTAACCTGGATGAATTGTGGGCTGGGCTTGAAATACAACCCATTCATCTTGAGAACAACCCAAATTAAACCCTTCTGATTTAGTTAGTCGCATTTTTTCTGGGCAAGGTGTTCATCGTGGGCTTAAATAGCCTCATAAGGCTTTTTAGCAAGCAAAAATCAGTAAAGACTAGTAATTCACATTCATTAAAAGGGTACATGAATTTGATAATAATCCCTTTGCTATTATAAGAATAATATAATTAAAAATAATGATTAAAAATAAATGAACTAATTATAATGTAAATGCGTTCAGTAGCGATATTGTTATGGGAAGTCTTGAAATATAGATAGCGATTCACTGATAACCTTGGAATAATAATACGAAGCAATATCGTTTTTGTCTGAAAATCCATCCACATCATCCCTGTCATTATTCCGCCGATGGGGGGATTCAAACTCGCAATCTCAAGGAAGCACACATTTGGCTCACATCAGAACTTCGAATATTTTCGTATACATGTGACTTCTCTAAGACTGAAAAAACTTTTAGCCTTTCAGTTGAAGTCTTTGTTTTCCTATGTGTTTGAAGGAACACAAACAAATACTTTGTTGACCACCATGCATTCAAAGCAAATCTCATGAAATGAATCATCATCAATAGGGAGATTTTCTTCCCTCGATTTGTCCAGAAAACGAAATCCACACTCAGCAGGGTTTTGGCCATGAATCTACTCTTTCCGTGATTAACAAAGCTTTAGACCGGATAGTTGTTGACGAAAATGCCTTGGAAATCCTGGAGGTAAGCAGTCCTAGGACGTGAAAACGTTCAAGAATCCGTTTCAAATGATTTAACCAAGGATCTGCATATGCGTAAATGATCAACGAAAGGAATTCAAAAGCTGCATATGATTTAGTCAAGTTGTTGCCATGGGAATATGAGCTAAGAGAATAAAGGTTAATAAAAATCGTCACACTGTTCACTTCTCGCTGGCATCAAAAAGTTTGTTCTTTTCACGAGTCATAACTTTTTAACCTTGTCATTTAAAAGTAAAAGAATCCATATTGTCTTGCCTTTTCATGGTGGAAATTTAGGAGATTCTCATTAGCTTGTATTTATTCCACATAACGTGGGTATTCTTCTGAAAGTAAAGTTTCCCACAATCATTTCTCAATGTCAAGTTCAACAATGTTCACGTTCAGAAAATCATTCCTGCACCATAGACGTCTCTACTCTCGACACAAAATCTTCGCCACAAATTAATGAGTAATGACGCTCTAAAAATCGTAGTGACCTTTGCGCACTCCTTGAGAGAATCACGAGGAAAAAGGTGACGAAAATCGAAATTAGACTCAGTTTCAACCTTCACAAAGCATATTGTAAGCGAGCTCTTCAAGATGATCGTTGGGATTCCCAAGCAATCTGATTGCGAATCTACCCTGGAGGTGCCTGAGATCGAGAGGTGCTCCCATTATTTGCTCACTTGTGGTTTCGTCTTCCCGCTTTGACATTTAAGCGGGACTCATCTTCGGTCATGGCTTCTTTGAGAACTCGCTTCATTTTGAGTTCGCCCTAACGAATCGTCTCCGGGATGATCATAGACATCAAGAGAACCTCTAGTTATTACAAGTACCAGAGTATACATGATTCCAATCAAAACCAGGCCAATTGAAAAATCATGGTTCAACAGGAGTTGCGGTTAAAAATGAAAAGTTTAGATGGAGCCTATTAAAATCAGCGATCTTATATGAGTGATTTTTAGAAGTCATGCAAATGTTAAAGTGCAACAATCCATTTGAACCACAAAAGCTTGTAGAAGTTTGGGCTCGCTTTTGATACCATTGAGAGACTGATCATCCTGGGTTGAACTCTTTGTTGGATGTTAAGTACGCGCTCAATTTCTTTACAAAAGCCTTAATTGAACGTTGGTGTCAAGAGGTTATTTCAAGACTAGGCGAGATCTGCCAAAACTTGGCCCAAAAATATCAAAAACGCCGACAAAATAGCGACGCCATTTGAGCCGTGAAAGAGAATATTCGACTTTGAAATTCCTTGCATTAGGACTTAACAAGACATTATTGCTAAAATGAGGTTATTTTACAAGCGGCGGAAAAAGTGTATTGTTCTAGATGTTAGGAAGCAAAGGTGATTGAGCAAAAAGCAATGACAAGCTCGTGCGTTACATAATATCTGAAAGTCATAGGACCTTTCCAAGAGAACCGACGACAATAAGACCCTTTATTAACGATGGAGTCTGAAATAGCTTCATATTGAAAGCAAAGGTTAATTAAATCTCTTTTATAATGCACAACTTGACTTGTTCATCATGCATTTGATTATATCATTGTGGTGCTTACCAATCGAAGAGAAGATCTAGGTTCTCAAATCGACTCTCACCTACTTGGAACTCTATTCGACTCTCGTTCACAAACACGGTATGTACAGAAGTTTGCAAATTGAGAGCGTTTTGGTGTCTTTAGAGAACCACACAGTTTACATTATCCTCTTGATGCCTGGAAGCCTTTTGACGATTCGATGGCAAGCCCTAAAATCACGAACTTAACCCTCGACATTTAAGATTGCTTGGCTGCTTTCAAAGCTAGACACATGGAGAAATAATTGATGCACAAAAACGTCAAATTCCGTGCCCACTTTCCACAAAATTGTCCAATTAAGACAATGTTGTATCAATGAATGTTATGTCATGCGCAAGACTTTGCATGAAGCCACTTAATTGAGTCGATTGTGTTGGGCCCTATGTATCCGGTAATTACACAATAAAGCAGAAGACGAGCTGATGTTTGGAGGACCATTGTGTCGATTCTGTCCATTGGCTGGCTGGTAGCGCGATCTTCTTGCCTGAAGAGCCACTTGTGTGTATGCGAATTGATCAAGCTTTAAGACGAGAGTCGAAATAGATGGTTGACGTAAAAGGTCACCCATCTGAGCAGGCATTGAAAGCAGTCTCTACTACAGTACGTATTTGTATGTTTTGACATTATGAATTTTGTATTTGAGTCACATGAGTTTCAATAAATGTCGAGTTCTTCTTGCCCAACATAGTTTAACGATAAACATCTCTTGAACACCTTTTTGACCGGCTAGCGAAGCCAGGCATCGCGTCATCCATTTCCAAATTTCAATAAGTGGTATCTATGTTTTTGCGGACTGCCTTGCATACTCCTACTGGGTATCGAATTCCCAGTAGTTCAAGAGGTAAAGCTTATTCATTTTATTCGGTTCAGGACAACTCAACGCACCGGACAACTCAACCCAGTACAGAAATTAAACCCAACATGTTGGCTTTAAAGCAAACAATTACGGCACTTTTTAATTTGATTTATTTGTCTTTGCTGTGCTTGAGCAGGTCAGCCATCACAGCAATTCATTCTTATGTTCGACAATGTCCAGCCCTTTTCTGAAACAAATAATACCAACCCTTTCAAAAAGGAGGGAATATTTGATCACATGTTTTTTCCTCTTATATTCACACTTTTATAAGATATTCAAAGAAATTTAAGCAGAGTTTCAAGGATTTTTTTCAGGTATTATTGTATCACAGCTGCTAGAGTTCGCATTCGTCAAAATTTCTTTATCATTTGAGGGATGATGGAGCACCAAAACTAGAGGAGTTTAGTTCCTAAACTTCACACACCCATCTTTTCGAACTTGGCCCATGGATCCATGCTTGGGCTAGGGAAAATATTATTCGGAGTATTTCTAAATGGAACGCTATCTCTTAAAATTTGCACACAAGTCGGAACCTTGGAGAGTTGGTTGATATGTTACCTCAGTAGATAACAGAATTGCTCTTTATTTCCTTCGTTCTTCTTCCATTCTTAGTTTTCATTTTTTTACGTTTCAATTCAAACCACTAATCGTTAATCAGGGCTCGTGAAAAAAAAGAATCATTTTTGGACATTAATAATCGCGAAACAATTCTTTTAAAGTTGGGAAGAAATTTATCTTGGTAAGAAACGTTCTCTTTTCCAATCATATTAGCCTGTTTCAAAGCAAAAAAAGACAAGTAGGAAGACAACATGAAACTAATTTTTCAAAATTTGGAGCTAACAATCAAGATACTTCATTATTTCACAACCTTTCAACTTAAAAGCCCTACTCATTGTCTCATAGCTTAAACCCCCCCAAGAAATGCTCTGATTAAATCTGATTACTTGGGGGTGTTTATCTCAGCTACTTTCCAAGTTGAATTGGCCATAGACTAAAAACAAGCATTTTAACATTTGCTCTTTTTGTGTGTAACATATTGCGATTCTAGTTGCGTTTTCAGGCCAACGAAGGCGAAAAGGAACAAGGGGAGAATGGAAGAGCTATTTAATTGGGACAAAGTCAAAAGATTGGGACCATGCAGTAGAGGTACAAAAGATTTTTTTACTATACATCTTCAAAAACATTCATGAGCTTTGTCCTCAACCAGGTTTTAGGGTCAATTGCAGTGACTGTAAAGTTTAATACACTTTTGAGTCCTCCAAAATCCAGGCCAGGCTATAAATCAAGTTCCTTCAATGCTTAGTTTGAATTGACAAAAAATATTTTCCCGAGCCCCACGCCATATACTCACGCTCGGGGATTTTTGTGGTACGAGGAAGCACAATAAACAAAAACTCAACCAGAAGTCTTGCCATTTAAACAAATCCTCAATCAATATTTTCATACATCCAACGTGTTCTGGAAAACTATTGAATTGACAAGGTGTCTTTCCACTTGAAGAGTCTGGCATGTTATGCATGTTCAACCTAGCCAGATTGGGGTGAAATATGCATTCTTTGACACTTGTGGTAAGGTTTCTATTTAATTAAAACACTAGAGGTTATTCAACGATAAGAGTCACATTTTCGATCATATGGGTACACCGAAAAGATTTTAAACAGAAGCCAAGCTGATATTTGCACTGTGTTCGAGCGAAATTGTCCCCTTTCGTGTTTCTTATTAAAACTTGCTTTAATTATGTATAATGTGAAGACTTCAAAAGCACTAAACATTTCTTCTGTTCATCGACGTTTGTTACTACCATGTGTTGTAACACGGACTTTTCATGAAATTGAAAACGTCATGGATATAGCTATGGCCAGCCAAAATTTGCAGATAAAGATGGTCTTTATTGACAGCAAATTTGCAGGAAAAATCAACCGAATTAGCCATAACCATCAACCTTATGACCATTTACCCCATAAACCATGAAATATAATACATTTCATAATGTATTCCAGAACTGGGGTTTGAACTTGCTATCCCTAGAGAGCAGATTCCTGCCTTGTTCACGTTGCCTCCTAGACTGATCAGCATTTTTCAAATCCAAATAAATTATTTCATGAAAAAAGATAAATCTCGGTTCATTAGCGGAAAAGCAATAATGCTAGAGCGTATTGTAGAGAAATTTTGTTAAGAAAATTAAGCCTTTCAAGTTTCTTGAAAGTAGTAGTAAGTCAATTTTTCCCAAATCAACCATCCACCTTATGATCATTTACCCCATAAACCATGAAAACATCTCAAGATTTGTCCAATTTTTAGAGGTGAAGTTCATTACACAAACAAAACTGAGTTCGAACATGTGAAATAGCGTATCTTAAAAAGTTGCAATAATAAAAAAGCTATTTAAGATGGGTGGAATACACAAGCATGTGGCTGGTAATATGTTTGCAATCTATTTCATACCTACGTGTACTTTTTGCAAAAAGATTTGAAAAATAAAATCAGGTAGTAAAATTTCCCATTTTTTCCTAAAATTGACCAGAATTGTTAAAGATTATTATGAGTTTTCACAAATATTGGTATTTTTTTTACTGAAGTTCCTGAATTTCCAATATGAATTGCAGAAGAATGTCGAAGATTGCAGTTAAAATTGCAAAATTTGCATATGCTATAAAATGTGCAGAAAAACCTCGGATGTGCATTTTTTTGCAAAATTTGCAAAAAATACGGAATGCAAGTTTTGGCCTGCCTTACGGTAGATGTAATAGTGCCTAAATGACGTTCTTTCAACGCTACAGCTTCCCTCTGAACAATTTGTAAACAACTAGTACGTATAAGTATTGCATCCCTTATCGTTAAACATTCGTTGAGGCGGATGAACAAGTTGCGATTCTGCATGAATGTCTTACGGCACTCAAAATCACGTGTGCATGCAGCGAGCGTGCGTACCAATAGTTTCATTGCTTGAGGTCGTCCGGCCGTTTAAGGAGACACCAACCTGGGTTTGGTCTTTGCCAAGGAACTCTTTCCAACCGTCTGAACTTTGAAGATGAGTCGAAAACCATGCTTTGCTTGATGTTTGAGGAGGAAGAAGGTATATAGGGATGTCACAGGACGATGAACGAGACCAGTGTTGTCAGTGCCACTCGATGTGGTAGGACGTCATTGAAGTTGCTCCGTGAACCGTGTTCATTTCAAGGGGGGTGAAGTGGAAATTGAACAATGGCAAAGTTTGCGGTATGTTCTATAATCCCTCGAGTTACCAATCTATCCGTAAACGTTTTAACGATATAGTGCGTATACATTTTGTGACCCAAAGTGAAAAGCATCATCAATGTCTAATTTTACCGTGCTTTGACTGGGAAATAGTTGATCCTACATGATTTGATGGGAAATATTTCAATTACAAACACTGACATTATGGAGGTCCTAAAGTGTTGTTGAATGCAATAAAACAGTTTCAAAAAGCCTCTTTTTATTTTACAGATCCTCATTTTGGCTGCCATGATGGGCATGGTGGCATCAGACGCGGGTTATGGCTATGCTAGACCTAGCGGTCGCCATTATTCCGCTGGTTACGGCAGATACGGCCACGGGTCCCGTTTTGGGTCCCATTATCGAGGCTACAAAGGGTTTCGAAGGGGCAGTACCTATGGATATGCAAGAAGCCATTACCCTAAATCTTCGTACAGATCCCGAAACTACCACCCTGAACCAACATCCTATCACTCCAAAACGATTGTTCATCACGAGCCCGAGCCTTATCACGCCAAGACCGTGGTGCATCATGAGCCCGAGCCTTATCACGCCAAGACCGTGATTTATCACGAACCCGAACCCTACCATCCGGAACCAGCTCCCTACTCTGCCAAGATCCATTCACCGCCAGAACCTGTGCGACGCTACGGATACACTCGTAAATACCACAAGCCCGAGGTACACGTGGTGGCTCAACCTCTGCCTTCTAAAGTCTATGAACCTGAGCCCGTGCCCGTTTACGATTCCGAGCCCGCTTATGTTCATGAGGAGGTTGTTGTCCCTGTTAGCCAAACCGTTTACAAAGAAGAGAGACACGGTCCTGGTCATCAGACTCACGTGGAAACTGTGGTCATCCCTCTTGGTGTCGACCATCATCAAGAGCATTCCCAACATGGATCTGGTCATGATATTCATGACCAGGAGCACCACCATGAGCGTCCGGGTCATGTGGCTCATCATGCCAATCATGATCAACATGGCACCCATGATGACCACCATCATCATGAGCACCATGAAGACCATGGCGATCACGGGATTCATCACGAAGAGACTAGCTACCGCGACCCTCATGGTAATCTCCGAACGGAAACGCACCATGAAGAGCATAGCGCTCATGGACCTCCTTTGGTGGTTCACTCTGAACGAGGTACCAACTACAAACCCCATCCTCACGTGAAGACAGCCTTCAATAGGAGGGTTAAGGCCCAACGCTTTCCAGTCCACCCCACGCTCAAATATGGGGCTCACATCTTGCCCAAATAATGAGCATTGAGAACCGACCCAAATAACTTGATTGATTAAAGTCCTTTCGAGTAGACCTGAGTTCATTCTTCAATGTGAGTTTGCATGTTGCATTATCAAATGTATGTAGGAACATAGTTATTCATTGATTGTTGTCAATTGCAGGAGAGGCGTTCCTTTACTTAGGAATGGCACTATATTCACGTACAGTAACTACGTTTTACATCGCGCAGGCCTATAGCGGCTGTACTAGTTGTCCGCTGGTTTATATTTTTTCGGGTCTTTTTATCAAAAGTTCTTACACGAGGGACCTGGCATATTTAGGCCAATTTAACATTTGAATGTTAATTTATCATGGCATTTCAAAACTCTGAGCATATATTCGTATGATAATGTTGGTACAGACTCTAATCGTCCGATTGGTCTTTTGGTTTGGAACTGAAAATAATGCCTCCACCCGGTATTACTCTTCGACGTAGGTTAAGACCAACCGATTTTGTGAAGAATACCTGGTACAATGCCTCAAATCTCAAATCAGTGAACAAATTGCAACAGTTTACTTAATACAGAGAAAAACAGATTTCAGCGAAAGCAGACACCTCTGTGAAGGAGGTTTCCATTGAATTCAAACATTTCATGCAATGTATTCTTTCAATATAGGTCAACACTTTTATATTTTTCTATTGTGGTCGGTGAGGCATTCATTGTGGGGTAGCCATATTGAATGCACATCCAAACTTTCTAACTGACCGTGGAGTTCTCCATGGCCTGGAACAAACCGAGCGTTGTATGCCCCAAAGGGAAGATTGGTCATGTAAAAAAAGTAAGACTTAAAATAAAATTATGGGTTAAGATAAACGTCTCTTGAATATTAAATACTACCCCAAGGTATTCACCTGCCAAAACGAGAAACATTTCTCACAATTAATATTTCAATGCTTAGATTATATTTCTAAAATGCAACTTTTATGTTTTTTGGTTTGTTTTTTTCACGGGCTTTTCTAATCACTACAGGGAATGTAATCCCCAGTACTATATAAATGAAGGGTTATTATCCGTCTACTGATTAACTTTCAATCTTTATATGATATTTGGTCCACCAACGAATTTGAGTTGGCAGACCAGATCTGGAATGCAATCTAACCATTTGTCCAAGTCTGACTTGAAAGAGGCAACGGGATAAACAAGGCCTACGTATTCCCTACGAATATTAGAGGGAAGCAAATTAAACAATGAAGGAGCCGAGAAACAGGTTATTTTTTTAAGGTGCTCTCAAAACGCACATTAAGCCTCTATTAAGTCACTAGAATTGACCCTAAATCCTGGGTTGAGAAAAAAAACTCGTGGATGGTTTTGCAGACGTACAGTACAGTACCAGATACCTCTCCTTCCTTCTCTGAGCACTGTACGGTCCCAACTTTTTTGGTCTCTCCCAAAACGAGAGCTCTCTCATTCCAGTGATGTTCCCCCCGTGAAACATCTTTGGACTTCACTTTGGAGCCCAAATGGGCGAGGCATGTTGAAGATGCGGCTTGACAATTAACTTGTACAGAGTTAGCATCGTTATGCTATCTCTGAACTTAAACGTGCGATATATCCAACCACACATTGAAAAGCTTTACCCACCTTCAGCTGGATATCTCATCGAACTTTCCATTATTTTGGAGGAATACACTAGATCTTTCATAGATGAGACCTGCTCAATATTCTTTACCTCCATTATCTACGAGTGGAGTATTTAAAGGAGTTGACCCAAATGTCATTGAGCGGAATTTCATTCCGTTCAGGGCCATATTACTCTCAGTTACCCAAGAGTAGATTCGATTTAAGTCCTTTGCAAGGCTACTGGAATCTTGGCCATTCCTCCAGAAACTAACTTTGTATCGTCAGCATAAGAAGAGAAACTGGCAGTTATACTAAGCTTTTGAAGCAGGGCGACGAATATTATAAAAAGGAGGGGCCCTAAGACGGAGCCCTTGGGAACACCTGACTTGACATCATGTATGTCACTAAGGGATTCCTCAACCTTAACAATTTGCTTCCTATCATGAATGAAGCTTCTTATCCAATTGAGAACCTTGACTTGGATCCCAATGTCACGAAGTCTATTCAATAAAAGGCCATGATCTACCTTATCAAAGGCCTTGATTTATACAACGATGCCCGAACGATCTGGAAAGTTTCCATCTGTAACTCGCTATCCAATCTGTCACACAATTTGTTGGGTTACGTCCAATGCGACAAATGTCAAGAATGGATGCATTGTTTTGGTGGCTCTGTTGAGCAAAGTCAAGAAGGCACTGTTGAAGGTGCTTGGATTTGTTCCCCATGTTCTTCCAAAACACTTGTCTCTGAAAGTCTCCAACTATCTGCTCTGTGACTCAACATCTGCTTGTTTTGGTGAATAAATATGGTAAAATGTTTTTAGGCCCCAACAAATTATGACTGGTTCACTGTATTGTGGTGATCAAATATACCAGTTTACATACCATTGAAGTAATCCTTCTTTGTTATATAAAGAGAAAAAAACAGATGGAGAAGTAACGACATTTAGATAAGCGCAATTTTGAATATTACAACAAATATGTCCACATCACTTTTCAACGTGTAATCTACAGGGTGGGCAATTTTGAGAATTAGCGTGACTTTTGGACACCAAGTGTCCAAAAGTGTCCAAAAGTGTCCAAAAGTGGACAAAAGTGGACAAAAGGGTCCAAAAGTGGGACAAAAGTGGACAAAAGTGAACAAAAGTGGGCAAAATGTGTCCAAAATTAAGTACAATTGGCAAAGGGGATTGACAAGCAAACACTTTTAAACCCTAAATCATGTTATTTCTTTACCAATCTAGATGTGAACCAGCAAATAGAATCAGTAATCAATAAAATCTAAGCTTTCTTCAAAGACATAAATATGAAGTAACAACTAGCCTTTTCACTAACGTTTTAATTTCCAAGATATACACTTAACGAAATTCGTTATCTTGATACAATACAGCTTTATAAAGTCAAAACAAATATCTTTAATATATTTTGAATGTTAATAAGTCAAAGCCACACTATAATCAGGGCATTTGGTGGCTGGGAAATTTTAACAAAGATTAAAATAAAAAAATTAAAAAAGCTTAGGAGCTGAATATCAAATATCCAATAATACTCTTCATATTTGTAATATACATAACATATTTATAAGGAGTGCATGAATTACACTTTATAAACATCTAAAATTAAGATATATTTTTCTTAAAAACATTGGGAATCTCATTTCCTGACAGCAAGCGCATCTTTAAAAGTTAAAAATATGCCTAACAATGTCTCAATTAACTTACTTAAGGAAGAAAACCATAAGTATAGGAAAATATGTCATTATTAGACTTAGCAATTCGTAAGAATTCAATTTTTAAATATTAGTACTTTTAAGAAGAAATCCAAATGACTGATGATTTGAAGTAAAACATTTTTGCAAAAAGTTAATAATGTTGAATAAATGAAGCCAGATAACCAGAATATAATGTTTAGCTATTTCAGTTTTGAATCCTTTGCAACAGCTGCATTCTACTAGAGGAGACTTTGTTCCTGCTTGCTTTCTAATCTAACGTAAGAAAAAAAGAGTTAAGAACCTGTCTTTCAAATACCTTTTTGGTATGTTAGAGGTATATGGCAAAGGTTTTAAAGACTTATCTTGCTCTTGACCATCAATGAGCAATTTTGAAGTAGAGGATAGGTTCATACAGAATATCCTTTATATTTGTAGTTTAAAGTTCGTATTTTGGACACTTTTGGACACTTTTGTCCACTTTTGTCCACCCTTATTTTTGGACACTTTTGGACACTTTTGGACAGGGGTGACAAAAGTGTCCAAAAATGAAATGCCCACCCTGGTTATCCATCCATCCTCGAAGCCAATATGACAACCCTGATTTGACCCACCTTAAACAATCAATAGAAATGGCATTACCAGAACTTTTCGGCAACCCTGGCCAACGAAGTGATGACAGCTTCATATTCGCAGCTTATGTTCTAGTTTTAAAAACTCCGTGTAACTTCCATAGCGTATGAATGACTCCCAGCTAGCGAGGGTTTATTGTATTTATCCAGGGTGGTCGAATAAGTTGCCCGAGCAAAGATTTGACCAAAACATCACTGATGCGGTTAAACAATTGTCAATGAAAAGTCACTCCAACCAAGGCACTTGAGACTTTGCTTTGAACACATTTGGTAGTTGGACAGGAGGGTGTCGGGCTGATCGACTTCTCTTGCGTTACTCAGTTTCAACCAAACAGACAAACGAGCCATCAACTCACCGGCTCTCTGAAATCGGAACTTGATTTTGAGAATCACGTAACTAAATGTGTTCAAAGCCGATCCCCATCGCACACACCCGGCAGCTGCGACGGAGCCAAAAATCTCAGAAATCTCATGAATGTCGCTTCTCTGACAAGCTAATCGAAACAAATTATCGTAAAAAACGTCAGTTTGATTTTGTTAATGTTAAAGGACCAATGAAGGGGAAAAATTGTTGCCTTGGCAGTTTGACACTTTTCATCCCTTTTTACATGAAAAATCATCGCTCACGCTTATAAAACAGCTAACTCAGCAGTTTGAAAAACGACGGGATCGAGAGATCCCCAATTTCGAACTACATTATTCAAAAAATTGCTTGAATTATGGTCGTTGAATGTCTTCCATTTTTGGGTCAGCTACCACTCTCTCGACATGTAGCTGGTTTAAGTAAAAACGTTGCCAACAACTGACATCAAGCTCTGCTGGTCGTGAACGCATGAGGTGCGTGACCCCGAACTGATTTTTGTCTGTCGTGAGTTCGAATCTCGTGACCGGAATCTTTTTTTCATTGCAGAATTAAGCTCTAATCTGCCGCTGTTTTCGAGGCCCTTGCAACTGAGCAGCCGCAGGCTTGCGCCGCGGCCTAGGCGCCCCCAGGCCCTTGCAACCGAAAGGTTAGGTTAGGTCAGGTTAGGTTAAGTTAGGTTTATTCTCTTCTCGAAGGACCAAAATATCAGCTGACCCAAAAACGGAAGATGTGTAACGGCCATATGCTTGAATTGCCCATAACCTAAAGTTAAATTGCCGTCAAAGAGGTCCTTCAGCATCTTCGGACAGATTGGCCAAACAATTATCATTAGTGAGAGCGTAACTTTGCTTTTTGATATTATCACCGTGTTTGACGAAGCGTGAATATTCCTCAATTGGAACACCTATCATTCAGTTGGCAGGCCAAGTAGTAGTAGAGGGAGTTCACATTCACTTCAGTCTTACATACCACAACCGACTCCTCCAGGGTGTTTCTCACCTCCTCTATTGAGCCGGGTTCTTCATTCAATTTAAGCCCCGATAGGTGTGGGTGAGTGAGACAATCAAGGGTTTTTTCGAGGCAGAATTTTTTTTGCAGACTTTGGCTATAATTCGAGGCCAAGTTGAGTAATATGACATTGCCAGATAAAGAGCAATGTTTAACTTTTGATCCTTGAACAAAAATTCTAGCTTCCAACTAATGATTCTACTTGTCATCATATCCACGCAATTGGCCGCAGAGAGACGGAATTCTTCCTCATATCAGACAGGGTTGGACGATTCCTTTGCTGGTTCTAGGATCCTAAGTAAAGTCGTTGAGATAGGGTGTTTGGATGCAATCACAAAGCCATATTGACCCAGTTTTATTCCCGCTCTTTCTTGGGCCTAAAAACGGATTTTCCGGGGATTGTAAAATGGTTGTAAGCTCGATTAAAGGCTTTTGGTCTGAATGGAAAATGATTTTGCCAACATGCAAGCCTTTAATTGTGAATAAAATAACCTAGAGCAGACAGTATGAATGTTTCACATTTATTCATCTGTTAGAGGCTTTCCTTCGTCCTAGAACTTGACCAGCTGACAGATTTGGTGATTTGTCCAATAGGACACTTCAGGCATTTCATCTTTCATGTCAAAATTCCACTCCAGCTTACCCTAGTAACCTTAGAACTTCAGATGTGGGTAATAGGTCCGCACAGAGGAGGGCACCAAAGGCTTCCTGATTTGGCATTTGCCGTGTTTAAAACCAGTTTTTCAAGTTTTATTTCTTATCATTTACTTTCCGTCTAATTCACATCTTTCCATTTGTTTTGTCTCGCTAACTCATTAACTTTAGGTTTGTGCGTTTTTCTCTATGACTCACCGTGTATGCCTCCACCTCTCGGCAATAAATATCTGGTCATCAATCACCACTTAGCCATGCAATATTTATCATTAGCATGAGAAGAGATCTTGACATTATTACTAAGCTTTTGTAGTGGAGCAACTAATATCATGAAAAGAAGAGGTCCTAAAAGGAGTATTGCGGAACATCCGACTTGACAACATTTATCGAACAGGGATCGAAAAGGGCTTGGTTCAATAAAATATCCCTTATAGGTTTTCTTCTGACATAATATTGTATGGAAAGAAGCTCCCAATTGTTATGCTTATGCTTCGATGTTATCATTTTATTCAGTGCCTGTACGTAGATCAAGAGATGTGTGTTGTTTCTCAATGTGTTCGTGATACAAACCAATTCTTAAGACTAAGGACAAAACTTGGGTCCCGCAATGAAATTAAAATTATATATAAGACCGCCCTCGGAACTGTCCTTCAAGAAGCAATTTTGGTAACATGGGTCGCTCGGATCATTGATGTAAGTGTATACCTCGCAGTTAGGTAGTTTTTGGCATTGGATTTTGCAATCCAAATGAGAACTCCATTTTTTGCCTTCAACATCAGGAGTTGAAAGATCGTGTTCATAGTAGTCTTTGTGTTCAAATGAGCAATCTGAAATGATATCATAACCATGTATCATTTTTTCTGGATGAATTTCTACCTGATTTGTTTTCAAATATTAGTGCTTTAGTTTTTGATATTTTGTAGCAATTATTTTAACTTGGTGTTGAACTTGGACGTATCTCGATGACTAAGACTAGTCATCAGGGCTGCACCATTAGTCTTGTCATGTTGCAGGTTCGCCCTGTCCATAGCTTTCTTGAAGCTCATGAAAACGTAATTTTCAGCATATGCCTGGCGGCCCGACGTCTTGACAAACAAATCGGACCAAAGTTTCAACAGACGGCCTAAAGGTAATTGCGGCTGAATTGGCTTTTTGTTATCACTAGTCTTGGTCGAGGTACGACCATAATTTTCAGGGGTTTATGTGTGAGATAGCCATGGATTACGCAAGTTTTGGAGGAGAAAGCTCTCGGAAACGTCGCTAGAAGACGTTCCACCTTGGTTGGAGCTCTTCGCTCCACGACCTGCATACTCCATGGGCCAGCTAGCTGGTCATCGTAGTCAACCGAATGGTTTCTCTTCTCTTATCCTCTGTTGCTAGTGCTAACCTAGCGTGACCACCTATTTTCTTCTTGTCTGTTCCGAGGGAATACTTTCCTCCCTGGTTTCCGACCAGCTATACAGCTGGTTCTCATTCGCACGCGACGGTTTCTCCTTTTTGCCCTCTTGTCTTCTTCTTCTTCTTTTACTTTTTTCGGGGCCGGGAGCTGCCTGGATCTGGTTTTGGATGGGAAAACTCCGTCCTCCATTAATAAGCTTTTCATTAGGGAAGCCTTAACAGCTTGAGGTGGTCACACCTAGGGACCCTAGTCACACCTAGTGCCCTGTTTTAATGCAGGGCACTAGTTACACCCAGCCAGAACTTGATTTTGGGATGAATCAGGTAAGTGTAGACAAAAGGGAGGGACACAGGCACTGACGCGTTTGATTTGCTAGATATATATGCCGCTTGTGGTCAAAGAGGTCATAGCATTTAAAGAGAGCATGATAGAGAATGGTCTCGAGATTTGCGATGTCCATAAACGACAGAGATGCAAAACGGCAGGGAAATTGGTTTACCCAGAATGGTGTCAAAAAAACTTCGGGAGTTTGGCCTTCTCCAGTTTAATGAGAAGGGGTAATCCAAACCACAGACTTCTAGAAATATGGACTGCGAACGAGCTTCCCGGCAAATCGGCCTGCCCTTGGTCACAGCCACTCTGGGCCACTTTTCGAATTAAAGTAATTAAATAAGAAACGTAGATCTCTTCAATTAACGGTAGGTCAGTTTTATATCATTTACATGCAAAGTCGATCGTTTCAAAGTTATGGTGTCAAAAGCTTATGTAGCTGACCAAGAGCAGACGGAAAATTTAAATTTTATGTATTGTTTACTACATAGCTTTGAACATTTGTCCTGAGTTCCCTAAGCATAGATTTGGGCTCAAACTTGGGTGAGCTCATCTATTCAACAAGACCCTATGGTCGTATGAAGTGCTTATTTGGAAAAAGATGAGCGGTTTAGGAGATAGGATATTTTTGCTTCCGTTTGCAGTCCATATCTCTAGAAGTCCGTGTCCAAACAGAGGTGTAGCTATTTCGACCCGTTAATGTGCATGAGGCCATTGAGGCACAAAGTATTTTCAATTTCAAATCCTCAATTTCAAATGCACAAAGGCCCATATGAGGGGCACCAAGAGTAGAAGACAGTAGTTGTCTCAACCTTATTGTCAAGTCTCTCAACAGACTTAAACCACCCTTTTCCTCTTTCCTTCTTCCCTCTTTCTCTCCCCTTGTTCCCCTCCGGCTCCTCCAACCTCACCCTCAATTCCTTTAACCTCTCTTCTGCCCAAATTTTGAAGCCCTAATCCCCATCCTCTTAACGCCATGAGTCTCCCGCATATTTTGAGGATCGTATCCTCAGGTGGCAATTAGAGCTCCTCCCCTTCCCTTTCCCTCTTACACTCTCCTCCAAGGTTTTCTCATCCTCCCCCTAAGATGAGTTTGGTCCAAAAGCAGGATTTTTTAAGGTTAGAAGGCCTGGTCAAAGATTTGATAACTCTAGGCCATCGAAGGACAATCAGCCCGTAAAAGGGCTTTATCTGAATATGCATTGTCTTATTTCCAAAAAAGACAGCACAAAGATCAAGGTTTTTGAGAAACTAGTTTAGATAGGCAGGTCTTGTTCATTTCAATGACAGAACCTTGGCTTCGACCAGGGGTCTTCGATGAAGAGCTAGACATGGTTGGTTTCAATTTAGTTCGATGTGATAGAGTACGCCCTGACAATCCCATTGTTCTGCATGGGGACGTATGTCTATATGATAGAAATGACCTGCACATTAGTCATGTCAAAATGTCTAATGGTGAAGTAGAGGTCTTAGTGTGTCATCTTCAAGGTCTTGATCTGTCCAGTGTAACAATACGTTACAATGTACCTTCTTGTTCAGTAAGCTCTTTTTCGTCAGCTCTCCAATTCACTGGAAATGAGTTGGACCTGGCAGTTTGCTCGAAGGTTTTCTTTGTAGGGGACTTTAATTTTCCGGCTAGCGTTGTAGAGTGGGAGGTTAGTCCTGATGGGTATATTCCCATTTCGAAATCGACATCTCAGTCGTTCGAAAAGCTGGAAGAATTCGCGATCTTGCGCAATTTCTCCCAGCACGTTGGTGTAGCCACTAGAGAGAATAGCGTTCTGGACTTGGTTTTTTTCCAATGGCCCTGATCTGATCCAGTATGTCAATGTGACGCCTAGTAATCTGTCAGATTATGATGTTCTCGGTACTCAATGTGCTCAAAAGCCGGCGTACTTTAAAGTAAAACCGGTCAAAAAGGTCGGTCTGGCTAAGTTCAAGTTCAAAGATGAACATGGGCCGTTGAATATAGAAAGATTAGGGGAGCTTGACCTCAATTCGATGCTGAAAAAGGAATCGTCCATAGATATAACCTTACACTTAATGATTTTAGTTTTTGAGGACGTCTGTTCCACTCTCGGATTCTCTGAATGTGTTCCACTAGCCGGGGCACAGTCAAAAATTTCTAAACATGGGAAGCAATTGTTTTAAAAAAAGTCACAAACTAGCAAAAAGCTTTAAGAGCAATTTGAATCCAGTAGTTGTGGCTAGCCTTCAAAGAAAGTTGGACTTGATCCAAGGTAGAATTAAGGCCTCCATTGAGACAGTTCAGTTGAAAAAGGAAAGTTTGTAGAGTAGTTCAGAGGGTTTGATGGAATCAAAAGGCATTATTCTCTTATGCAATGCAATAATTAAAAGAGAAAGATAAAACACCCTGTAGGGTCTTTTGATGAAGAATGAACAATGAAGAATCAATGGCCAACACACTTGAAGATCAGTTCTTTAGTGTGATTTCAACCCCAAAGAGTATAGGAGCTACAGCCCATTGCTCTATTGATGAGTTTGTCAAGTTGAGCATTTAGATGACCTTGTACTCACAGGTCAAGATGCTTTAGAGGCCATCAGGGATTTGAGACCCTCGAACTCCCCTGGCCCTAAAGGTGTGACATCTCAGTTTCTGATGAGATGCTCACAGGTTCTTGCGCCTGTTTCCTCATACTTGATGCGTTCCATCTCGGACCAGGGCAAGTTCCCCTCTTCTCTGAAGGTAGCTCATGTTGTTCCAATTTTCAAAGGGGAGATAAGTCACTCCTCAGTACCTATAGGCCGATTTCTCTCACTTCGATTATTGCGAAGGTGTTTGAGAAGATCACGAAGTTGAAACTTATTGAATTTCGTGATATTCATGAAGTTTATCCTTCTAGCCAGCATGGTTTCTGAGGACATTTTAGCACGGTTACTCAACTGATTGAGCAATTAGAGCAGGTAATTGAGGGACTAGAGAGCCATGAATCAGTGGATGCAGTTTATCTCGACTTTGCCGAGTCCTTGGACAAGGCAGATAATGGTCTTTTAGTTAGCAGGCTCCATGAGATTGGGATCCAAGGCAAGGTTCTCAGTTGGTTAAGAAGTTTTATTTGTGTTAGGAAGCAATTGGTTAAGGTTGAGGGATCCCTTAGTGACATACATGATGTCAAGTCGGTTGTTCCTCAGGGCTCCATTTTTTATCCTCTCCCTTTCATCATTTGCATTGCTCCGCTTCAGAAGCTTGGTAGCAGTAATGTCAGTATCTCTTCCTATGCTGATGATACAAAATTGGTAGTGGGTAGGAATGGTCAGAATTCCGGTTGTCTGGTAATGGCCCTAGACCAAATCTACTCCTGGGTTGCTGCGAGTAACATGGCTCTGAATGGAATGAAATTCCGCTCAATGACCTTTGGGTCGACGCCATTAGAGGTAAAGGTAAGGGCATTCAGCAGGTTTCATCTATGAAGGATATAGGTGTAGTCCTCCAAAATAATGGAAAGTTCGATGAGCATATCAAGTTGAAAGTTGGTAAGGCTTCTCAAACATGTTTTTGGATATATCGCACATTTAAGTCCAGAGATAGTATCACGATGCTAACTCTGTACAAGTCGATTGTTCAGCCGCATCTTGAATATGCCTCTCCCATTTGGGCTCCAATTAGTTCAGCAGGTTTGCAAAAGCTCGAGCAGGTCCAAAGGTGTTTTACTAGGAACATTGAGGATATGAGAGAGCTCTCGTATAGGGAGAGGTTTGAAAGGTTGGGATTGTACAGTACTCAGAGAAGGTACGAAAGGTATCTGATATTGTACGTTTTCAAAAGCATGCAAGAGCTTTGTCCCAACCCAGTATTTAGGATCAATTGTAGTGACCGTAGAGGCTTAACGTGCGTTTTGAGAGCACCTTCAAGCCCTCGGGAATCCAGGCTAGTTAAAACAATGAAGTCCAACTCTCTTCTTTCTCGGGCTCCTTCATTGTTCAATTTGCTGCCTTCAAACATCCGTAGGGCGTATGTAGGCTTTGATCCAGTAGCAGGATTTAAGTTCGACTGGAACAAGCTTTTGACCAAAATTCCAGATCAACCTTATACTCAAGGGTGAGTCAGATCAGCCAACCCTAATTCGTTGGTCGATCGAATAATATTTCTAATTTCATCAGCAAGGTTTCGAAGGTTTTTGTTGCAAAAATACACAATTGAACGTTTTTTCTTGTTGCCTTGACTTGATTGATAGAATTGAAATAGTTCCTGAGGGATGTGTATCATTAAGATCAACATATTTTGTCTAAAACAACTATTTCATAACGAATTTGCTCAAGTTGCAATTGTCATCCATGAGGTGGAAACACTTATCTGGAGTTAGGAACATATCTTGTTTAAACTGGCGAAATGGGGAATATTACAGACCTATCGCTGGCACTTGCGCCACACAACGTCTTTTGTTTTCCTGGCACAATGCGGGTTGGAAAAGGTATTCATTTGCGCAGCATGCAGGATCATCTCCGGCGTCAATGAGATCACCATCGCAAATTCCTTCATTTTTTCTCCAATAACTTTTGCAACAAGCGTTCTTCATTTGAACTGGATGCGTGTGAGGACATTCAATGGGTGCTAAAAGCAATGGCTGACATATTCAACCCCTATTTAAAGCAACCAAAAGTTCCACACTTACAAATAACTTCGGTCCTTGTTGAGCACCATTTGCCACTTTTACAAGGAATAGAGTTGTCGTCATAACAAAGCGATGCCGAATCATACCAATCCAAATCCTTGTTGTAATCGTTGATACGGTGGAACCTTTTGCAGCAACGAGTTCCATTTGCCAGAGCCCAAGGATGAGATTCCGGACATAAATCAGGAGCTACAATTGATAAGGAAATATAACCAAATGAACCTGATATCACAAGCATGAACGAACACCTACTAATGCACATTTTTCCGCACTTCGATAGGGAAAGATTTTTTAGATTAAATTAAGTTTTCATTCATTTTGACCATTTTTGGAAAGAACAACTATTTCACAAATTTGAACCATAAAATAACCTAAAATCACAGATTTTCGGGGATATTGAGGGATTTTGGTCATGTTTCCGGAACTTTTAGGAGAAATACAAGGACAGTGTAAAAAAAAAATCGGATTTGTGTTTCCATTTTTAATGAGTTCCTTCATTTTAGCCATCTCTTCCTTTAAACACGTGTGTTGAGTGGCATTGATAAGTTACTGCATGCGTATTTCACTTCTTTTATGTGCTGTATTGTACGTTTTTGATATCCAATTGCCTTAGATGCTCACTGAATGATGGCCTTGGTTCTAAAGGTCACTCATCTATTTCGTCGCGACCAATGATTTCGGGATGCTTAAAAATATGATTTTCAATTAGAATTGGGAAATATGAGCTTATATTGGCATTCAACTTTTTCGCTGATATAAATGTAAGGCTGTATTTCTTAGCCCAAAGAGCAAGAAGATCAAAAAAAGGCAATGAAAAAGCTGTGTTTTCATAGAAAAAAAACCACCAAACTATTTGAATAACAAATCAGACAAAAGCTTTTTATGACCTTCTAACTTACTTATACGTTTTCAGAATTTGTTTTGGCTGATTTTCCCAGCATGTTAAGCTCCTCACAGCTAGGATAAAAAAGTAGCGGAAATTTCGGAAATTCTAGAGAAAGATGATGTAGAATGTTACAAAGATTTGTATTTTTTTTGCTATTTTCTTCCATTTTCTGCCATCATTTTCTGGTAGGTGGTAGAAAATGGCTTTCAATAATTTCTCCTCTTAGCTCTCCGCTTTAGCTGCTTGGGTCAATGAAACCAGGGTGCTGCTTGAAGAACAGGCTCACCCAATAGTTGAAAAGTCGACTGATTTGACCAATGTAGAGATTGAAGTAGCAGCTCCTCGTGAAAAAGAGCAGGATAAGATGGTTTTGTAGAAAAAGTCTATCCAGTTTAACGAAAGAAGCCTTGTTCTGAAGAAGAAAAAGGCTGTCAGTTTGACCACCCTAAATGGTGTCAAAAATTTCTCAAGTTCGGTCTTGAGAAGTACAATAGGAAGACGGGATGTTCAAAAGTTTTTTTTTTCACCCGTACATGTGCCGTCAGTCCATGACACTTAAGACGTGCTTTAACGTACGGTGTAGCTCTATCCACGTAGAAGAGACACAAAGGAAACAAAGTTTCCCGTACCCACAAGCTCAGTCTCGTAGTTATAGAGCTTAACCTATTCCTAAACCTAAGTCCAAACTTGTTGAATTTCTTGAAGTCAATGAAGTCCTTCCTCCTCGCCAGTATGGATTCCGAGCACATTTTAGCACGGCTAACCAACTGATTGAGCAATTAGAGCAAGTCATTGAGGGACTGGAAAGACACGAGTCAGTTGATGTTGTCTATCTTGATTTTACCAAGGTCTTTGCCAAAGTCGATCATGGCCTTTTGTTGAATAGACCTCATGACATTGGGATCCAAAGTGAGATTCTCAATTGGATAATAAGCTTCATTCAGGATGGGAAGCAAATTGTTAAGGTCGAAGGATCCCTTAGTGACATACATGATGTCAGGTCAGGTGTTCCCCAGGGCTCCGTCTTAGGGCCCCTATTGTTTATGATTTTCGTTACCCCGCATCAAAACCTTAGTATTACTGCCAGTCTCTCTTCTTATGCTGACGATACAAAGTGAGTTTCTGGTAGAAATGGCCAAGATTCCAGTAGCCTTGCAAAGGACTTAGATCGAATCTACTCTTGGGTTAGTGAGAGTAATATGGCCCTGAACGGAATGAAATTCCGCTCAATGACTTTTAGCAAATCTATGTCAGATACAATTTTGAAGGTATTGTGTTATCATCAAGTGTATTAATTAACCATTTATTATGTGTTAGTAGCATATAAGCGGTTGAATTTAGTAATTTGTGCTCAAACATTTTTTTTTGCAAAACTCTTTTTTTGCTTTTTGCTTGACAAATATAGATCTTAGAAGTCTAGAAATATTGGCAAACACTTAGTCACTGTTAGCTATTGCTTTGCGTTTGCCTTCGTTTTGCAATCAGCTGAATTGTCCTGGCCTGGCTGAACGGGGCCGATTTGGCCTAATACTAGGGCACCACTTTTTAATCCAGCATTTTGGCAGTACCAACATGCTAGCAGAAATTGTGAAAAATTGCGAACCCCTCCAGCTTTTCGGACGACTGATAGTCATATTTCGAAATGGAAATGTACCCATCCGGGTCCAATGAAGACCTTCAAGCAAACTGACCGGGCCAGTTCATTCTCTCTGAATTGGAGAGTTATCAAGAACGAGCTTAACTACTGAACAAGGTGGGGCCTATACATTGTTACCATGGACAGATCTTAGTGGTGACAAATAAAGACCTCTTCTTGTCCAATATGCACATTTACATGACAAATGAACAAATTATTCCTAACGTATAGACATACGCCCTATGTGGGAAAATCAGATTTTCAGGGCGTACAGCCTTGCAAAGAACTAAGTTGAAACCAGCAATGGTCAGTTGTTTTCTTAATTGTGACAACCATTGTCGGAACGCAGTGATCAACCTGTCGCCTGACTCCGAGCAAATATAACAAACCAAATACTTCGTTCAACGGTCTTTGAATTAAGTTAGAGCATAACAACGGACACTAGATTCTGATGGGTTGTATATGCCCCTGGGCAATTCCGACCGAAACATCACTTTCATAGGGCTAAGTTGGAAAGCTGCAACGCTCAGCAAGTTTTCACTTATGTGAGCAAATTTTATTCTTTTTAACTTTTGCCACCCAATAAAGTCTTCAGATTTGGTTTTAACAAGAAGGACCTTGGGATAACTGATTAAAATTTGTGTACTAACAGTATAAATCTGATTCGTATTCAGACAGATAAGGATTTATCGACGACGACTTAATTACCTTTGAATGCCGAGGGAGCCATACAACGCTTCTTATTTGCCTGGCACGCGGACGTTTGAAATAAGTTCCCCTCTTGGCAGCATTGGGGATCATCATTGTCCATAATGCGACCACCATCACAATCACCATCGTTCTTTTTCCAAATGCTTTTGCAACAAGCGTTCTTCATTTGAATGGGAAAAGTATTTGGGCAAATATCAGGCTCTACATGTGAAAAAGACCTGTTATGGGCATTCCATTATAAATGACAACCAACAACTCACTCATAAACTCCTTTCTCGTTATGCATAATTTGTTGTCTGGACAACTTAAGGAATTGTTGTTGTAACATGATGACTCAGGATCGTACCAATCCAAGTATTTGTCGTAATCATTGGCTGCGTGAAATCGTTCACAGCAACGTGTTCCATTAGCCATCGCCCATGGATGAGATTCAGGGCAATCCAAAGCAACTGCAATTGTGACATGTAAAAGCTATTAAATAAAAAGCTCATTCGAACTCTGGAAAATGATGAAAGTGGTATATGATAGGAAACTGATTGCAAATGTCTTCGCTCTTGGAGTAGAAATGATCAAGAGAAAGAAATTGATGAAAAATTTTTTACTGGACACCCTGGTTTTTCTAACGTTTTGCGGAGGGAAATGAGGGAAACTAAGGAAACTCTGGCATTGCCTTCCCACCATCAGCCTATTGGATTTTCAATGATCGAGTGATTTTGAGAGCGGTGGGTAAAAAAAACACAGCAAAATGTCATGTTTGGTGCAGTTCAGTCAAGGCACTATCATCTTGGCTCAATATCAGATTATCGTTTGATTAGACAAGCCGGTAAATCAAAATAAATGTAAAAATTCTGTGTATGCACGGAAAGAAGTCAGCTAATTATAAGAATAATCGTTTACAACCTATGATGATCCAATCACAATATTTTGGATTTAACGACATTTTCAAGCATAATGCCTATCAAATAGATTATGTCAATTGATTTCATTTGGCATTTAGAAATACATCTTGAGAGATGTTGCAAATGCTGGTTCTGAGAAGTGAGCTGAATAGGAACACACAATGATCGAAAAGCCTTATCAAGTTTGCAAAGAAATACCCAAACACATTTTGGACTATTTCTAACTCAGAAATTTATAAGGAACAGCTTTGGTTTCGTTGCTTTGTCTCTATTTTAGGTCTCATAAAAGACTTAAATGCTTAAAACATTTTGAAAACTAAACTTTTTGAAAGCCTAATGTATGTCAATTGAGAGCATACTCAGTTAGCCCTTGCCTCGAAATCATGATATAATCTATTCAACCTCACCCCAGTTATATATAATTTATTGGCCCTTTTCCCTCATTTTTTTGCTCCAAAATTCCCCTATTCTTAATTTAAATTCCCAACGAATTGACGCAGGTTTTCTATATCAAAAAAAGTAAAAGATTTATTTTCTTTCTCCTGCATTATCTAGAAATAGCTTAAAATGTAGAGTGACCTTATTCAGAACCCTCTAAAAATGCAGATTTTTCAATAAAAAGTATATTTTAAAGTCACACTGATTGAGCAAACACTCGAAACTTACCAAATTCAAGTAAGCCTCAAAGAAGCAGTTTAATAATCAGTTTCATCAAAGTCTTCAAGAAAAGCCATAATCTTTGACATTGGCTGTTGGATGTATTATTGTCAGAATTCACATATATTAATAACCAAGTGTACTTTTGATGATTATGAAAAACGTTTTCAAAAGTTCCATTTTTCCGAGGTTATTGAGTAAAGTTTTACATTATTTTGAGCTATTTGCAGATTATGCAAGAGGACGAACGCAATCGGTTAATTTTTTATAGTACTTTAGTTTTAATATGATTTTGTACCATATACCTAAAATAGTGCTTTTGCAAAAAATGGTGTAACCTTCTGGTTTTTCATAAGTCTTAGTCCCTTGAAACATTACTTAAATCGAGGGCGGTTGATCGATTATTTGGTATCATTGGGAGCCTTTTCCCTGTTTGGTATTGATTGGAGGCTGAGTGCAAGAGGTCTTTGTCTGCGTTTGATAAAAAGGACTCCACCGTGAGGGTGGATCGTCATTGATCAAGATGTTGGGGCTGAACGAACAAATGCGTGTTGATTTGGAAATCCAGAGCTTGGGATATGATAGGTTCAATTGAGCGGAGCAGGTGCGCATCATCAACAACGACTCATTTTGAGTGGGTTAGTGAATTTTTCCATCCAGTTTTGACAGTCATCACGGCCAGAGGGCTAATGGGTGGTCTGCCAAGGGGTCGGATCGATACCTCGGATGGAGTAAGCGTTATTCTTAGGATGTGTCGGGGCACATGAACGTTGGCCTGGGCTCCAGTGTCAACAGCAGCCATAATCTGAAGCGATCCGATGTGGGTAGTTTCTTTGACTGGGTTTGATAATGGGTCTTCCACGTCGCAAACCGTAGAGGAAACTCTTATGGGTACCAATCTTTTGGGGAAACCCGGTACATAAAATGAATTCGGTTAAAGCTCTAAAAGAGACGAACATGCTTATCTAATGCTACCAATTTACAGGCAAAAATGACCAAACCCGGGTGACGAGATGAAAGCTAGGAGAATAACGGTAATCGAATGGTAATAAATATTAGACCCTCGGATGATCCTAGCTCGGCTGTTGATTAGCTATTGCCTCGGGCAATGGAAAAACCCCTTCTGGTGAACGATGCTTCTTGCTATTTACGGTAAGTACAACACACCTGATATTTTATGATAGCATATGTTTCATTACAATACTTCATTATACACTTGTTGTCAAATTAGCGCAGCATTAGTGGAAAAGATATGCCATGTGAAAGCTTAATATCTTAAAATCAAAATCAGGCAAATAAGAAGACATGTACCGTGCTATATATACAATACTTGGGCAATCATTCCCTGAGATCCTCAATTCTCGTATTGAACTTTCGACAGCATGGTACAAACACATTTTTTTTGTCATTGTTCCTATTTTATGAACCTAGGAACAGTTTCTTCATTCGTACAAGGTTAGGCTAGGTTAGGGAATAGGATTATTCTAATGATGGATTATAAAATGCATGAGGTACTATAACTATATAGCTATTAACGGGCAGCACCGTTGTGAAAGTTCCGGAAAAGTCATCATATTCTTTTTGAAATGTTAGAATAATTCATTTGAATGTATTCTTCTTTTTTCAAACAAAGCGAAACTTGTAATGTGTTAATGATATTTTTGACAAATATTGTTTGACATTCTATGTATTTAAAAAGCATCGCAAAACTTACAGTTTGTGTAGATCTCCAAATTACATGTTTTACAAACCTTCTCCTTCATTGCGTTGAAAGTTTGGCCGCATTGTTGTACCAAATCTAATAGGATCGGATCTAGCCAATGCAATCCTGACGAGAAGAAATACCAATAACTCGCGGCCGCAAACTTGAAACATCGTAATTGATAGAAGAAAATTTGCTGTATTCTTCGGTATTTAGCAAGTAACGACTGGATGAAAATGACTATTTTGTAGAGCGTGAAATAGTCTTTGTGTATCAATATTTAATGGCTTTAACCTCTGTCGTCTCCATTTCATGACATTTCTATTAACGAAGGTGGGCACTGTGGGTGGAATTTTTGTACAGTTGCATCTGTCTCTGGCAAAAATCAAAAGATTGTCATCCAAAAATCTATACTTGTCTTTGTGATACAAGTACGTACAATACTTTAGCTTATCCCAGATATACTCTGGAGTTCGTTGAGTCTCAGAAACATTGATCCCCAATACCAGGCCTTGATTAACACCGTTGCTTATGCCGTGTTCAGAAAAAGTAACGGTAACGAAACGGTTCTTTAGCCCACCAGTTACCGTTTCTTTTTTCTGTTTTGAAACGAGCAAAATAAACAATTTATGGAGATTTCTTCCCCGATATTTCTAAAAGAGCTGGCTCAAATGCTATGGCTTATTTGTTGCTGTAGGATTACCGGATGGTGGGTGTTGATTGTATGTTTATTGCGTATTTGTGGAGATATTCATAATAGGGAAAATGTATAGGAGTATGATGGTAGGAGCAGGAGTAATGGACAATTAGAAGTAATGTCGGATGACTAGAAGACAAAAGCTGGATTCTTCGTTGATCAGCTTACCCCTCTCGTCTCACCATTGAGACGACTGCCACAGTGGTTCAAAAGCCTTTTTGAATTCCAACAGAAATATCCAAGCAAATCTTGTTAACTAATAGCCATATGCGCGACAAATTTGAGCCAGACTTCAATAAATCAATCACGTCAAAATAACTTCTTATGGTTTTTGTAAGGAAGAAGACTGTTGAGATGGATATGCGCATTTCTCTCAATACCTGATAAGCTTTTTTGACCACCGTGGTGAGACGGGTGAGACGAGACGAGAGGAGACGACCGTGTCCAAGAATCCAGCTAAAATCTCCCTTCCCGGGGAAGAGTGGAGTGGCATGATTGACAAAGGGGACAGCACAAAAATATCACAGGAGTTTTGGCGGGAATGACTAGAATTGTTACATACAATTCACTAGATAAGCATGGATATAATATAGAATGTAAAGATGACTAGAGTTGATTGATGTGGTGACTAGATGGATTGACTAGGCGTTGTTGAGTTTGAATAATACCATCCTCCATCCGGTTTACCATGTCCACCGCTCTCCCCCAACCATCTAGGCATCAATGTTGCCTCCAGCTTCTCTGGTACCTCACGGTCGACCCGGTCTAGTCACCGTTACACGCACGGGCGGGTCACTGCAACCATCGGCCTTCTGCACGCACCACGCTCTCGATATGACCATGGCCATGCCGCTGCACCATGTCCACCCGCTGCAACCATGGCTATCCCGCACAAACCACGTCTCTCCGGTTGGTTCCGCATTGGCGTCATCGGCTGTCTGGGGGAGGTTCTTCAGCCAGGAGGCGGCTACTGTGTGCCACCTCTGGTGCATGTATACCATGTAAGATTATCGGATGGTGGCTGTTGATGAGATTTTTATTGCGTATTTGTGAAGGTATTTATAATATGGAAAATAGAACTATGGCTAGTATGATGGTGGGAACAGGAGTAATGGATAATTGGAAATAATGACGGGTGACTAAAATACAACAGTTACTGATGCAAAACTGATTCAAATTGATTCAGTGCACGAGGGAAAGGTGAAGTGGGAACTGTTAAGTCACAGGCACTACGAAAAACAGGTGGTTAGAGATGAACATTGAAGGAAGTCTTGGCTTTTGAAGAAAGTATGGTGGGCCAGAGTGAATCGATCCTTTATCAGCTTTATCATCTTTTTTTTAATTTTTTTTTGTTTCAATATTTTGGATTGTAAACGCATCCCGACGTACATATTTTGGGTTAACCTTCAAAAAAGATGAAAAATGATTGCTAAAACATTTAGTACATGTGAAAAAGTATTAGAATCAAACAATCCTCAATCCTCGAACCCCTAAACTCTTGTATATTTCTCATTTGTTTCACGTCACATTTCTTAACGTAAGAAAATATGTATCAAACGTTTTTTTCTAGTTTTAGGCCATTTTTCCGAGTTGTATCCCACTTTGATTTTGTCAGGTCAAGTGCAGTTGCATTTTCTGACCCAAAAAATGGATCAAATTTAGCTGTACTTATTGGTCACCAGGGCCGGCCAAACATTTAAATAAGATATGGTCTTCATTAACAGCAAAATTGTAGAAAAATCAACCGAATTTGAACAAAAAATGCAAACAAACTTCCCAAAACAAAGGCACCAACGCGCTCTGGGGGACTGTATGGGTTATCTTTGCCTTCCATGTCAAGCAACAAGTAGATGAAAGGGAAGATTGTGTCAAAATATATTCCAGCACTGAGATTTGAACTTGGTATCTTCAAATGCTTAACTAAACACTTATGTTCAGAAAATTATGTTTTTCAAGTTTCTTGATAGTAATCGTAAGTCAATTCTTCCCCAATTAACCGCCCACCACTTCATCATTTACCCCATACATTACAAAAACACGCCAAGATAATTCTGATTTTTAAAGGATAACTTTAGTACTCAGACAAAATTAAGTATTCCAACCTACATGTCCGTTTCGTTGCTGACACGGCCAGAATTGTGTAGTAAGTTGCAGAAAAATGTTAAATATTGCTCTTAAATTTGCAGATGCAAGAAAAGTGCAGGTAAATCTCGGATGTGTAATTTTTTTTTTTTGCAAAATTTGCATAATTTCCAGGATGCAAGTTTTAGCCGGCCCTATTGACCACATCAGAATTTTACAAAGAAGTAATGCGTTACCGGTAGTGAAAAAGTGATGCATTGGTCAAACCCTGCAGAGAACCATTTCTTTTCAGACCCACCTGAAGTTAATTACACATAGCAATTGAATTTCAAATTTGTTGGCGACTTTTCCCATGCTATTTGAACCCAATTTTGGGGCTATTTTTTGGGTTCATGGTAAATACCTTTCACAATCTGTTCAAATCTGGCTTGAAAGATGCTACCGGATCAACAACATGTGCTTACTTCATACAAATATTTAAGGGGAGCAAATTTAACAATGAAAAGCCCAAGGAAGAAGAGAGGTGGACTTCATTGTTTTAACTAGCCTAAATTCTCGAAGGCTTGGAGGTGCTCTCAAGGCGCACGTTAAGCTTCTACGTTCACTCCAATTGACCCTAACACTCGGATTGGAAATTCGCTCATGCATGTTTTTGAAAACGTGCAACATCACTCGTCTTTCATACCCTCTCCGAACAATGTAGCTGTATTCTTCCATAAAGTTGTCTCGTATCCTCTCGTCTCACCCGTCTCATCACGACGGTCAAAAAGCCTTATCAAGTTTTGAGAAAAATACTCGAATTCATCTTTGCCAGTTTTTTACCTCGTAAAATTACAGTGATTAGTTATTTAGCTCAGGCTAGGCGGTCATATGCTTAAAAGCTACAAGGTTTTGTTTAGCTGTTTCTGCTAACCGTCAAAAAGCCTTTTCAACCACTGCGGCAGTCGTCTTACTGTTGAGACGAGAGGGGTAAGCTGATCATCCAAGGATCCAGCTTGTACCTACAGCACCTACTCTTTCAAAATCTCGAAATGCGAAAGCACCCTCGAACTATCAAAGTTCCTGGTAACACATCATTGGACCTGCTCGACGTTTTGCAAGCCTGCTACACTTAAATTAGCCCAAATGGGCGAGGCACATTCAAGATGTGGCCGGGCAATCGACTTGTCCAGAGTTAGCATCGTGATATTATCTCTCGCCTTAAACGTGCGATAGATCCAAGCATATGTTTGAAAAACGTTACCCTCTTTCAACTGGATATGCCATCGTACTTTGTATTACCTTAGAGGGCTATGCCTAAATTCTTGAGGGATGCAAGGTGGTTAATATCATGACTGTAATTATCTCCGGGAGGAATCTTCAATTGCGTTGACTTTAATGTAGTTGAGTGGCACTTTCTTCCGTTCAAGGCCATATTTCTCTCAACAACCCAATCACAGAAATTAGAATATTTTTCTTAGTCAACTCAAAACATTAAACAACCATATTTTAAACCCACAAAAAAGCTCCGTTGACCAGTCACTGAATTTTTCACGAAAATCAATGAAGCCTAAGACTTTGATCAGTTTCAATAAAGTCTTAGTTCACTAATCACGCCCAAATCTATAAAATTACCTTCAGAATTCAAGTGAATACACAACTAAGTGTACTGATGATGATAGAAAAACAAATTTTCCAGGGTTACACTTTTAGCGTGTCTTTAGTAACTTTATGTAGCATTTTGGGCTGCTTTGAGACTATACAAGAAAAAGAAAAGTGATCTTTCATTTTTCCGATATTGAAAATGGATATCAATTCTTTGGGAAATAGATTATGCCATGCAAATATTCAGTCGCCTGACGATGCGCCACCGCTTGATCCTTTAATCTAAATTATAAATGTTTCTCTTGCTTAATTTCTAGGCCTTTTGTTAGGGAACTTAACCCCGTGCATATAAAGGGTTATTTAAGTAACTTTCACCTGCCCAGAATATTTCTCTCTTTGTATTGCTAGGACCCGCTAATTTCTTAATTTCTCCGCCAATTCTGAGTATCGTTGGCGCATGAACCACTGGAATATGGACGGGTATGACTAGGTTAAAATCTAGCAACTCTGATTCCATTCAACGAATTAAATTCTTCTTCAAATAAGGCTGGCCCCAAATCCCTCCAACTACGTATTTCAAATTTCAGGTCACTCAAACGACTGGGTCAAAAGTTATGCTCCCTCAAAGTTCAAAACATAAAAGGGCACAGAGCAAAGGGTTTAGCCCTCTTCGGGTGATCAATAACCACAAGAGGGCAAGTTCGCTCATTCTTTGAAGAGCTTTGTAGTGCCTTTTGAGAAGGCATAACTTGTGATTCATCCAGTTGCTCGATCGAGCTGAAAATTGAAGTGCGAAATTGTTGCGGCCTGTGACCAGTCTCATTTGAAGAAGAGCATGGTGAGGTAACTCTATCGCGAAAAGCTTATTCCTAAACCAAGCCTCCCCTGTCATATTCCAGTAGTCCATGGTTGGCGCCATCAGTTTTTATTGATGAGCATTAGCACCTTCCGACGTCGCAATAATGTAGATGCGTGGCTTTCACTTTAGATTATTTCCTAAGTTATTTGCTTTATGTCAGATCAATCATAAACTAACAACCCCCCTTTTATGCTGTTCTTTGGCTTATCAAAACGTCTAATCAGTCACCTGTTTTCTTTTTCTTTTCATTTCTATTGATCAAAGGAGAAAAATGCAATAAATCTTTCCACGAAATATATGCCCCTTCCTTCCTCCTTCCTTCCCCTCCCATTTCCCAACTCCCCTCTCAAATGCCAAAACATTCTTATTACCATCTTTATCCCGAACAAAGCAACTCCTTTTCAAATGTTCTTAACTTGGTCAACCCACAGACCACTAGAAGAAGGGTAAACATTATTCTCCACCGATTAGTTGGCAGTGCTACTTTTTTAAATCTTAACCTGACCTAATCAAACCTAATCAAACCTAATCCAAGGACACTAAAGCATTATATTACACTATAGAGTCCCTGCCTAATCTAACCTTACCTAACCCAACCTAACCTAACACGATATTGATAGCCCTTAAAGTCTCTATCTAAGCCTTTTAACATTTTGCTACAAATTTTAAAATAAGCACCGCCAACTAATCGGTGGAGAATAACGTTTATCCCAGAAGAAGTGGACTCCGGGGTCGGGTTTTTGTTAAGACAAAGAGTTAGCCTAAGGTAGAGGGCTAGTCAGAGAAGCGACACTCACGAGATTTCAGAGATTTTTTTGGGCCCCCTCGCGGCTGCCTGGTGTATGCGACGGGGATTGACTTTGAACACATTTAGTTACATGATTCTCAAAATTAAGTTCCGAATTCAGAGAGCCAGTGAGTTGATGGCTCGTTTGTCTGCTTTGGTTGAAACTGCCTAACGCAAGAGAAGTCAATCAGCCCGACACCCTGCTGCCCAACTACCAAAATGTGTTCAAAGCAAACAGTGCTGCCAGATGAAATGGATCGATTATCACCTAACTTTTGCCAAAAATAACCAGTTTCATCACCAGATTTTTGGGGCTCCAAACAAAAATAACCAAATATTAAAATGCAATCTCCTCATGAACTTCGTTGTTATTTATAGAGCCGGTCAAAATTTGAAGATTAATATGATCTTTATTGACAGCAAATTTGCATGAAAACAATCGACCAAATTTGCACAAATAAATGCAATTTTTTTTTCAAAACATAGGCACCAACACGTTCTGGAGGTTGTAAGGGCTGATTTTGCCTTCCCCATCAAGCAACACGTAGATGAAAAGGAAACTTATATCATGATATTTTCCAGCATTAGGATTTGAACCTGCTATCCCTAGCAAGCAGATCTGGCCTTGTCCATGCTACCTTCCTGACTGATCAGCATTTGCACATCCTTAATATTTTGCGAAAAAGATTAATGTCAGTTCATTAACTAAAAAACGTAAAGCCAGAGCGTTGCCATTGTTTTGCAGAACAATTTTGTTAAGAAAAGTGAGTTCTTCAAATTAGTTCTTAAATCGTAAATCTTAAAAATTGCAATGATAAAAGAGCTATTTCAGATTGATGGTAAACACAAAGAAGTCTGTTGGTAATATGTTTGCAATCTATTTCATGCCTAAATGTACTTTTTTCAAAATTCTCAATCTTTCAAAATTTCAAAATTCTTGGCAATTGTCAATTCGCATACTTCCTATTTTTGCCAACCATTGTTGGAATTTTCAAAATCACCACATCTGGCAGCACTGAAAGCAAAGCCTCAAGTGGCTTGGTGGGAGTTGCTCTAGGGATAGATACGCGAGGTTGAGTATACGTCAACAAATTCGACCGATCTGATTGGCTGCCAATAGTCGACGAAAATGGGCTTTGATTGGAAACCTTCAAAGAGGGCGCACGTTTGCATCGCATAATAGGGCAAAGCTTTGAATGATTTATGACAAATTTGATCCACCATGGATTTATGTAAGTCATTCCACAGGGTTAAGAGTGCCTTTTGTCATTGCAATGGTATAAGTGTGTTATTTCTCAATAAAATTTATTTGACACGCTGATCTTTCGCATGCTGCCAGTCTAAAGCACTTCAAAAAAGAAAGTAAAACCATATTCATCAAATTAAATTGTAAAGTATAAGGGACTTGTTTTTTGATACACTCAGGAAGCTCACATGTGATAGTTAATAATCTAGTAAAATACTATAGCAATCTAATCTTAAGAAAAATGGGTTCAGAAAGGATTTAGAAGGTAACAAAATAGTAGTAACATTCTAAAATGCCATATCAATGAATTAACTTGTCTTCAAGTAAAATTTGGCAGTGTCCTTGAATAAAATAGTCAATGACCCTTTCATGATAGAACTCTTTCTTGGTCAACGCCTCAGTTCAAAATCTGTTTGGAAACTTTTTAGTTCTACTGATCGTTTACATTTTTGAAGTGGAGCCACTTGTTAAACCTCGCTCGTCTGTGAATCCAGGGTCCCTTGCTAAGGCAAGACGAGCAGACGCCATTTCAGCCTGTTTTCTGGCTTAGGCAGTCTTAAGTTGACATTCGAGTATTTGTCAGTCTTAAACAAATCTTAACATCACCGGCCAGATTTTGCTTTTACATCTAGGATTTTCACCCGTTCAAAACTTCCGTCAAATGCCCCCAGATTAAGTTGAATTCCAAATGGAATGGAAAGCGTTACAATCTTTGAATCTTTTTATCTGGCCAAATACCAAACAACCATTTTGGCAATTTTCTCGCTAACGGAAAGAGTAACTGAAATTTAAAAAAAAAAAACAATCTCAAAATCTTTGCCGAATTATTCAACTGAACATGAAAAACAACCATTTTCAAGAGTCCATGTCGTGGAGTGAATGATTTTGAGTCCCATTTGACGGCTAGTTTGGTACTCCATAACCTACCTAATTGTGGGATTGGTCTGCGCCATTGGTCCTCCTTCTCAGGCTCTTGGGAAATATTGATCAGTGGATTAAGGCTGGCAAGCAATTTCAAATACGATGGGTTTTTGTAATGTTGCGCCCCTGGATGCACGTCTGGGTAAAGTAATGTCGAAACCTGCCAGTCATCACAAGATCACATATCACAGGTTTCCCAATGACCAAAAAATGATACAAAAGTGGATTCAAGTTATTCAAAGAAAAGATTATACTCCTCCTTATTCCAAAGTATGTTCACTACACGTCTTGCCCCAAGGCTTTGTTACCAATAGTCAAGATCTGCAATCCAGGAAAGAAAAAAAAGAACCTATAAAGAAGAAGGCGTTCTCTCTCGAAGATGTCTCAAACCCAGTTCTTATCCAACCCAATTCCCTAATCCTAAACCGTATCTTTCAGTCGATTGCAGCTCGATTGCAGCGAGAACAACAAGCTCAGAATTTGGCCATTTCCGAGTTTTTTTCAAGCAGATCAATTGAGGTCGCTCAAAGAGCTTGATGAGAGTATAGACCGATCGGTGTTGCTGCTTTAGCTTGTCCGAAGTTCGCCGTAGAAGTTCTCATACGTTTCTCTACTTCAACGACCAAGCTGAAGGAAGCCTCCAAATATTCTTTCAACTCTCCATTCTTCGGGATTCAATTTTTGTAATGAAAATGGGTGACATGGTTGTTCCGAAGAAAACTGTTTCACATGTGACTAAAAATGATAAATTAATAAGTTGTTCGGCAATTGGAAACGTCCTAAGTGCCCTGAAAGTCTTTGCGGAAGAATTGGATCAAAATTCTCAATTGATTGAATCTGTTATTTGGGATTTCAGACAGAAAGTTTCTCAATTGTCCATCTCTGATGACTAAGCACCAAATTTCCAATTTCTGTTGGAACAATTTGACCTGGCGCTTCATCAATCCAGAAAACACCGCCGATACTCTTCAGGCAAAGATTTAAATGAGATAGTTCAATCAGGGTCCATCCATAGAAACGTGCATGTCACAGAGTTACCTTAACACTAGCTTTCTTCAAGTAAGGCTCTTAGAATGTCTATTAGCATTTTTACTTATTTTTCAGACTTTTTAGCATCAAGCTGCTTATGGTTGGTTACGTCTCCAGCTCTTTATCGACTTACAATCAGTGATAACATCCTGTGCCTCCCCATCATCTCTTATGTCAAGGAATTAACAAGACCAATGGACACCTAGACTGGCCACAATGATAGAAACGTTGTTTATGTTAAGGAAAGGCTAAAAAGTTATAATGATAGAGAGAAACTGATGGTGCTAATGGAAGCTGATGGTTTGTTGGTGGACATGGACATGATGGACAAAAAATGAATGACCAACTTAGACTCAAAGACCATGAGGACGACCACCATGGAAGTCTTGAAGTCGTTGCACAGTTTAGTCTGTAAGGTACTTTATATGTTCGTAGATAACGCCAGCGCGAACTGAAAGCTCTACTCCCACGAGTTTTGCCAGGGTAATCTTCAAACATCAGTTCCTTATCCCTTTGACCCACAACAGCCTTTGCTCATTTCATTTGACGCAATTCATTACTTCAAAAATTTGAGAAATAATTTTGCAACTAAAAACAATTTTCAGTGCCCAACGCTTGAAGGTGATGGAGTTCTTCAACCAACCCTTTTTCATGTCGAGGAGCTTTTCAACCTTGAAAGAGGAAGGCCTTTAAAGATGGCCTACAAACTCAATCACAAGGTCCTGTTTCTAACAGCTTACTGTATTACCACCAATCGAGTTGAAGACGAGTTGGCTTTGTAGTCTTGGGATGCGTTCTTGCTTCTGGTTTATTTCACGGATGTCTGCTGTTGGTTGGAATTTGTGAAATCAGGCCGGCAGCCCATCTGGTCTTTGACTCCCAACCTCTCATTGTGGTAGTTCGGATAATACAATTGGTGAAACATTGCTAACGTGAAGACACCCAACCAAGGTATTCGGAAAAGAGACGTTAGAAATTTTGGACAAGAATACCTTTTTGATGTATTTCGAATCCTGGTTGACCGAGTGGGACGCCCTTGAAACTTCCCAAAAGGCAAAATCAGGTCTAACCTCAGAGACTCTAATTGCTACAAGACAAACCACGAAAGTGCTCATTGAGATAGCGGACTATTTACTGGACAAAGAAATCTTCTCTTACGTTCTCCTTGGCCAATTGCAATCAGATGTCATAGAAGGACGTTTCATTGGATTATTTGAAAACGAGAACATCAAGACGAAAGAGGTTGACGCGGACAAGGGCTGCAGTGAAAGGAACGAATCCACTAAAAACCTGCGTTGAGAGGGTGGAATTGAGGTAGTGCGATTATCATTTGGATGGAAAGTACATTTCTAGGAGACGCCCTTAATCCAATATTCAAGGAGGGTTGTATCTTCACGTCCGTTCAATTCAAGATCAATATTAGGAGAGAGAGAAACAGCAATGGTGGAAGAGACAGCAGGGCTGCTACATATACGCATGTGCATGCAATACAAGTGCACACCATCTCCCCTCACAGATGGAAGTATCCTCTTCCTCAGAAGTTTGAATAAAAAGTATTGGGGAGGAAATAGAATCGCTGTATTTGCTGAGATAGTAAGAAGTGCTTGATATGCGCAACCTTCGTTTCTTGAAAAATTGGACAACTCGTTTCTTCACCACGCAAGTGGAGCTAGCCAGTAAGGTATCAAATATCTTCCTAGGTAATGATTGAGGAAACATGATGACGACTCAAGATGTAGAAAAAGTTGATACGAAGACTAATATTTGATTGGAACAATCCACGTTAATGAATTGGGAAGCATTGTTGTTAAATGGAAGGGTAAAAGGCCAAGAACTTGGCACCAGAGAAAGGTCACAAACTTGAAATGGGGAAGGATAGATGATGAGGCTCGGGAATAATGCCTGGAGGGAACAAAGGTAAGTGGGGCAGCAAAGGCCAGGTGCTGGGTAGGATAGGGTATGCAATGCAGTTATCATCCACAATTCACGCGGTTGTATCCTCACGTCCGTTACATTCAAGATCAATAATAGGGGGGNGGGGAGAGTCTATAATGCATAAGAGAATTAAATCCCTATAACCTCCATGGCCTGGTGGCTAGGACTGAGGAACCAGAAACACGGGCCCAATGTTGGTCACTTGCAGCAACTTTGAACACCCACCATGCGCAAATCAATTGTGCTACGGGCTCATGACTATGTTAAGAACCACCGGCATTTATGTGGGCATGTGCGTATTTTTTTACACTGATCTATTTTGACAGTTTTGCAAACACTTAACTGATGTGGTGCCACTCTTAAAACCTGGTCACGGTCCACTGGGTTTTTCAATTAACCTAAAATTTGCACCTGGCTGGCCACTTGTATTCCTGTCATTTTAGCGACCTCAAACGTTGATATGTTGAACAAGCCTTCCTTGGGACATGCTCTCCTTTCAGCGCGTTCCCTAGGGGGGAATTTTGATACTTTTGGGTACAGGCAACCCCCCCAATGTGGCCACATGTTACCTTTTCAATTTTCTGCTTAACCCACTCAGATGGGCCCAAGTGGAGAGTAATCGCGTTTGAAGTTTTCAAACAGACGTGCCATTCCCTCCACCACCACCCAATTTCTTCCACCCACTCCAGATTTTATAAGGAATTGTCCAAAAAACCTAGCAGAGGTAGTCAGACATCTTTAAGCAGAGGCTTGAATGCTGAAAATGGCGAAAATGAGTTTAAGCATGGAGGTCTCAATTTAACTGGAGGTCTATCAGATTGTCGCCGTATACCCCGGTAGGCTTTGATCTCATTAAGAAACGGGGCTAAAAAGATGAGTTATGTGTTACCTTCGATCGGTTTTCACCCTCCATCCTGTTTAAGAGGCTACTGCTGATCATTTCCAGTCACTATAGTCCAATTTTCACATATATTGTTGTTTATAATTCAAATTGATTGACATTGGAATTCCAGGATCGTGTTTTAGTTGGCCCCTTTTCGCTCTGTAGTTAATAAAACACGTTTGATTCACTTTCAAGGAGTGCTTGGATGTTTCTGGTAACACCCACATCAAAAATACTTTGGAACTTTACACGAATTCTTGTCACTTGTAATTTTTGATTTTTTCGTTAAAAAAGAACCAGTCAAATTTCGTCCATCTTGTATCACCCGTTTACCTCAACTATAATTTCGAATGTCTATGACGAGGGAATTTGCCTGGTTTGGAGAGCGTGACCATTATTTTTTCAATTTCTGGTCGGGAGGTTGAGTTCAATGGTTTCTGAAATTTACGTTACACTATTAGGGTACATTTGGCGGCGTCAAATATGTTCCGCGTAACGTCGTCCATGGTTTACGTTAAAGAGAACCATAGGGGGCTAGAGAAACTAAAGGTTGAACACGTAAAAATCCTGGATACACTTTAGAAATATCGCTTTGTTCATTGGTGACAAATGTCTTTTATCAAAAAAGTTTTATTTCAAGAATTGAGACACTGCAGGCTTCAGAAGAACATCGCCAAAGTCTCATTCTGCACGAATTCCTAGAAAATAAGGATGCCAGTGTATCTTGGGACAAAAGTTGATTTGACAAAATCGATTGTATAAAGCGTATAAAACTGCTTCATGAACAACCTAAGTATGGAGAAAACCACGGAATTGATAAAAATAATGATTCATTCGATCCCAAATGTGATAACAAAGTTATTTGATATTTGAAAAACAAATCCACCAATTTTCAAGCAGAGATGGGGCCATGAGAATCAGAAATCTGAATATTTTGTTCAAAAGGTCAAAGAAGGTTAGAGTTAAGGTCCTAGAAAGCTCAAGTTGGCCAGATCGCATGAATCAAGAAAACTAATTGTAGAGGCATGGTTTTGGCCCAACTGGCAAGTTGTCACAATGCTAAAGCAGAATGGAATAGTAAGAACAAAATGAAATCAATATTGCAGCCAAAGAATGGAACCCAGATATACGACCAATCAAAGAAACTTGGTCATTTGTGAAAGGAGTATTGAAGAAAACATACTTGACCATAAAATCTAAAGATGAATGCAATATCAAATGGTTATGAGCAGTCAAGAAGGTCGATTCTGACCTCGTGCAGAAGTTGATATCTAGGGTCAGGAGCAAAATGATGTATCTGGCCCTTTAAGATAGATAAAACCAGCTTGATAGTTTCATTGATTAGAATTACCCTTATGTATGGTTATATACTATTGAAGTTTCAAAAAATTAGCTGAACACGCTGAGAAAGTCACCATTTTTCATGTCTGGATTTTTACGTGTTCAACCTTTAGGTAATTACAAGGCGGGAAAGACGTGAGGAACGCAGTTTAGTTTCCTGAATCACGCAACCTCGGACGAGGGCCCTCTCTACTTTTAGGATAAACTTAATTATAAGTTAATTTTCATCATCTTCATTGCTCCGCTTCAGAAGCTTGGTAGTAGTAATGTCAGTATCTCTTCTTATGCTGATGATACAAAATTGGTAGTTGGTAGAAATGGTCAGGATTCTGGTTGTCTGGCAAAGGTCCTAGACTAAATTTATTCCTGGGTTGCTGCGAGTAACATGGCCTTGAATGGAATGAAATTCCGTTCAATGACCTTTGGGTCGACGCCATTAGACACTCCACTATTAGATGATGAAGGTAAGGACATTGAGCAGGTCTCATCCATGAAGGATTTAGGTGTAGTCCTCCAAGATAATGGAAAGTTCGATGAGCATATCCAGTTGAAAGTTGGTAAGGCTTTTCAAACATGTGGTTGGATATATCGCACGTTTAAGTCCAGAGATAGTGTCACGATGCTAACTCTGTACAAGTCGATTGTTCAGCCGCATCTTGAATATGCCTCTCCCATTTGGGCTCCAATTAGTTCAGCAGGTTTGCAAAAGCTCGAGCAGGTCCAAAGATGTTTTACTAGGAACATTGAAGATATGAGAGAGCTCTCGTATTGGGAGAGGTTAGAAAGGTTGGGATTGTACAGTACTCAGAGAAGGTACGAAAGGTATCTGATATTGTACGTTTTCAAAAGCATTCATGAGCTTTGTCCCAACCCAGGATTTAGGGTCAATTGCAGTGACCGTAGAGGCTTAATGTGCGTTTTGAGAGCACCTTCAAGCCCTCGAGAATCCAGGCTAGTTAAGACAATGAAGTCCAACTCTCTTCTTTCTCGGGCTCCTTCATTGTTCAATTTGCTGCCCTCAAATATTCGTAGGGTTTATGTAGGGGTTGATCCAGTAGCAAGATTTAAGTCAGACTTGGACAAGTTTTTGACTAAAATTCCGGATCAACCTTATATTCAAGGATTAGCCAGATCAGCCAACTCCAATTCGTTGGTCGATCAAATAATATATATATAAATAAAAGTCAAGTATAATAAATGATCTTCTCGTCTTGAACTGCTGGGATTCCAATCCCGGTAGCGGTAAGGAAGTCCGCACCAAAAAAAAAAATAATAATAATAATATTTCGGCCCGCTCTTGGTCTCAACAAACAAAAAATCAGCTACCGACCAGAGTCCACTTCTTTTACTATTGTGTGATCAACCAAGTGAAAGAGCACGATCATGAGAAGCGTCAGTTTACTCGTTTATGGAGAAACGGCTCGCAGTTTCCAAAAGAACGAGAAAACCAAACATAACTTTTAAAAATTCGTAAATAATTGCTTACGCACCTCAAACTTCAACAAAAAAATGGCTGTCGAGAATGGACAGAGAATTTGCCTTAACTTTTTGGGTTTATTTTTTACGGGCTTTTCCCACAGCTACTGGGAGTTATCCTCAGTACTATTGAAATGATAGGTTATGGTTCGTCTATTTCTTACCTTGTAATCTTTGTATGACTTTTGGTTTACCAACGAATTGTAAGTTGGCCGACCGAGCTAGTCCTTGAATGTAGGGTTGATCTAGGATGCTACTTGAAAATTTGTCTGAGTCTGACTTGAAAGATGCTACCGGATCAACAATGGTTACGTTTTTCCCTTAAATCGTTTTCCCTTAAATTAAACCATGAAGGAGCCTGAGAAAGTAGAGATGTGGGCTTCATTGTTCGAACAAGCCTGGATTCTCGAGGGCTTGAAGGTGCTCTCAAAATGCACATCAAGCCTCTACAGTCACTAGAATTAGCCCTAAAACCTGGGTTGGGACAAGACAAAGCTCATGGATGCTTTTGAAGACGTACGGTATCAGATACCTTTCGTATGCGCTCTGAACCAAGCATTTTCACGATGTTGCTGGAGAATCGACTTGTACAGAGTTAGCATCGTGAAGCTATCTCTGAACTTAAACGTGCGATGTATCCAACACACATTTGAAAAGCTTTAGCTACCTTCAACTGGATATGCTCATCGAACTTTTTAGGACTACATCTAAATCTTTCATATTTGAGGCCTGCTCAATATCTTTGCATCCATTATCAATGAGTGGAGTATTGAAAGGCGTTGACCCAAGGCCATATTGCTCTCGGTAACGCAAGAGTAGATTCGACCTAAGTCATTAGATCTAAGGCTACTGGAATCTTGGTCATTCCTAAGAGAAACTAACTTCATATCGTCAGCATAAGAAGAGACCCTGGCACTAATGTCAAGCTCTGGAAGGGGGAGGGGCAATGAATATAAAAATAAATCGAATTCAAAATGGCAAAATGCACAGTGATTTCAACCTCAAACATGAACGTAATCATTGAATTCTAAATATATGGGCCTTGACCCTCTCAACCAAATAGCCTGCTATTGGTTAGATTTGGTTAGATTTGGGACCTAAACCATGCTTTGGCTACCATGGAGATGAGAATGAGGTTACGTAGTAAGTACTACTTATGTGATCAATCTCTCTGTCTGAGACTCAACTTTTCCAAACAGTATTGCCAATTTTGATCCCAGCTTGATTTTTGTCAGGTCAAGTTTACTTGCATTTTCTGACCCAAAAAACAAGCAGACTGGGAACAAACTTGACAGTACTCGTTCGAAATTTTGGGCGCAGGCAGATTGATAGCATCAGTTGTAAATACAGAATGAAATTTAAATCTTTAGTGAGCTCTTGATCAGCTAAGATACATAGTACATTATTACATTTTGAAAAGTAACCCGCAACATTTTGACCAAGATTAGGCTATTTGCTTGAAAGGGCATTCATAGGCCATACCATGGATGTTTGAGGTTAACTGTGCATTATGCCATTTCGAACTCAGCTTTAGTATGGCCAACATATTTAGCTGATATATTTGAATGTCAATCAATGACATAATTATTGAGCAATATGTGATTAATATCATTTTTTTATAATTGATGGTATTTACTTCAAACAAAGGACATAAATATGCTTGAAATGACTTCAAATGCGGCCTGAAGTACAATTATTGAGAAATGCCAATTTAGTGTTCTTGATAAAGTTTTCGATTAACTTGGTACGCATGGTTATTGAATGTACTTTATTGATGTTTGAAATAGATAAAGAATTTTTTTGTGTGTGAACAGGGTTGTGTATCAAAGAGATCATTTTAACTAAAAACACACTGACATGTAGTAATTTAGCATGGACATGCTTGTTTTATAGATATAAGTCTTAATTTAGCCCGATGGCCTCATTGGGCGGTCAAAGGAAAGCCGTATCATGTCTTAAAAGTCCTTAGCCTAACTAACTGGCAGCACACTTTCTTGGCCTTTCTTCCTCTGTGGCCTTTTGACGCACTTTTTTAACGCTGGCGCTAAGAAAAAAGCGGAAACATCTAAACCTTCAAAATCATTTTTTTCAAAATTTTGGCCTTTAAATGAGGCAATTTCCAAGAAACCAGCCTACGAACGATGCTTAATGAAGGCTCTAGAAATGATAGCTTCGGATGCCAACTTATCAACACCCATTTCAGCTAAGCACAACTAAATCATTTGGACGTGTTGCTGAATTTTAGCCCACTTTATTAATAAAACTATTCACATTGACACGCTTTGGTAGACGGTCAGTGGAAAAAGAATATGCCATGAACAGAGAAGTAAAAAGTAACAAAAGATATTGGTGCGGGTCGGATAATTTGATATTAATCTAAAAGTGAAAAAGCAAAACATAGGAGCTATGCTTTGATTGAACATGAGAGGAATTTTAAGTAAGTCTCAGGGCGACTTTTTATGTTAGAAATTCTTATTTTAGTATCATTTTCATTATGACAAACCATTAGTGTATAGATTTTTAGAAGTATTATATTCTTGGGCATGAGTAATCATTAAAGTTATAACTCGTCATGGAAATCTTAAGGCTGCCCTTTTTGCTAGATCGGGGCAGACTCTTTTTAAAACATTCTTGTATTACAGCATTTGATTCACAATGGATACGGCTGAAACCCTGTATTACGCCATAAAAAATTAGAGTTAATACGTTAAAAGTTATTCTTAGCTTTTTGACAGATAAAAGATCAGAAACTTCAGAGTGCCCTAAATCCTTGATGAATCAAGGCTAACTAGAACAATGAAGGCCTCCTCTCTTCTTTCTCGGGCTCCTTCATTGTTCCGCTTTGTCCCCTCTAATATTCATAGCCCGTCAACTTCGCCAACTATGCAGTTCTCGTTTTTTTTTCATTTCCAATGATATTGTCTGAATGGAAGAGTTTTGTTATCCTCTAATAAGCCAGTACTTGCTACTCTACCGATGCAACATATGAAATGATGAAGCTCCACAATATGCGCCTATTAAATCTCTATTCCGATTCTCCGGTTAATGTGGAAAAGAAATTGACTTCCTTACGTCAAAAAAAAAGAATCATTTTATCTTCGAATTGTATTCGTTAATGATTCAACTTTTCAAGATATTTGACACCCAAGCTTTGCCCAAAGCATGTTGAAATACTTTCTCCAGATCAAAAGATTAAAGACGTCATGGTAAAAGTAACCTATCTTGAGGATGCTTAGATTTTTCCTGTTTAGCGTACGCCTGTCCATATTTTCAGGTTGGCCTCACAGGTAAGGCAGACTTTGCTCCTGGAAATGAATCATGGGTGGATGAGATCTGTATGGCCATTTACAACCATCTGACCTGAGTTCATGGACAAACATAAAAGGAAGAAATATCGAGTTTCGTAAAGGAATTCGAATCCCATTAAGACAGATTTATCTTAAATAAGTTATGGGGCGAGTGTCGAAGATTCCTCTTTCGGGAACGGCTGGTTTCTATTTTCTATGGTCTATCTTTTCTTCTCACAATTACTTCTGTGTCGCGATCCTATCAGAGGTCAAATCAAATCGAGGGCCAATCAAAATGCATTCTCACGAGGATAGTACTAGTACTAGTACTAGTACTTAGTACTACTCGACAAAACAAAGGCTTTTTCTTGTCCCGACGCCAATAACGAAATGATTCTCTTGACCACTTGAGATTTATCATCTTAAAAAAAATTAGTGCTCGAAAGTCAAAAACAGTAATTTTCAGGATTTTTCTCGCTAACCCTTACACCAGCTTTACGTGCTTGCCTTATTTTGTAACAAATATAGGTTGAATGAACCTTCAGCATATCAAAATGAAAGTAGAAGGTTCACTTTCTTAAAAGACAACCGGCTTAATGATGATAATAAATGCAAAGTTGGCCCCTCAAGATGCCTAAGTCTTTAGAGCAGACACTTCAGGTTAAATTGTACTAACTACGGCAAATAAATCACTTGTACTGGGTCTCACACATGGAGTATATGCTATTAGTGCTTCAATTCATGGAGTACACTAGTAGTACTCACGTACTCCGAGGCCAATTCAAGTTCTCATTCCTATCTTTTCAAACTCACCTTGACCACTTTGTGGGTTACAAAAAGAGGCCCTTCTTCGGTTGCATTTTGATTCCTCATGTCAGAGTAGCAGTGCCAGAGTCAAAACTAACCCACATGAAGCTGCATTGTGGCAGAGAGTGCCTTTGTGGCACTATATCTTGACATGAGAGTTCCAATATGGAGTTCCCCAGTGTTCATTTTTTTCCCGATCTTCACGGTAGATGAACTCAATGAGCCCATCAATGTTGTAAACACCAATGATGAAAAGGAGAACACCTAATATGGAGCCCGGTGGGACAACCTACCTGAATTGATTTTGTGTTTATCTGTAAGAGATCGATCGATCTCAACTAATTACTTTCTACCGCCAATGAGACTTTTTTAACTAGCGGGAGCCTTCCAATTCCCCCTCATGTCCCTATTTGTGCAACTTGTTAACCAGTAGATCATAATGTATCTTTCCAAAGGCCTTAACGAAGTCAAAGTAGACTGCATTGGCGGACTTTTGACTCTCTGGTCGCTCAATGACATGTTTCATCAGCTCAGTCAATTAAATAACGTAGTCGTTTGTATTAAACGAGTACGACAGAGAGCTCAGCGCACAATTTCGGAGGAGTTTTGAACCTTCAATTCTGTTCCAAAAAATAAGTTTACATGGGTCTCATATCCAAAGCAAACCAATCTTAATAAATGTTTGTGGCGTATGGGTAAGTTGTAATGCTAAGGTTACTATTCAAGCATATTTAACTGCATTCACAGTAACTACCGATTCAGATTATTCAGTTTTTCATTAAAAAATACAAAGTGACGTGTAAAGGTGTGTTTGAAACTTTTACAATACGTGTAAGGGTGCCTGAAGGGTAAGTAAAACCATGTATAGCTCTTAGAGAAAGAGTTCTTCATTTCGATGTTTTAATTTTTTTGAAACGAATCGAAGGTTCAAAATTCCACCGTACTGGTGCGCTGAACTCACTTCCATTACTTGGTAGTAAGGTGCTATAGTACGGATGAACTCCGTGATGGCTTGAAAAAAGTCTCTAGATCTGAACTTCTCTTATAACTTCATGAGCGAATCCCGCCGTCGGAGCCGTTTCAGCAATGTCTTTCGAGGCACAGTTGATATCTTCCTTCGCCAAGTTGGTGTCATATAAATTCAAGTACTCCAACCTTCCTGGATGCAGTCAACTTCAAAGCCTTTGGGTGCATAATGGCTTTTAGATACTCACCGGGAGGTAAAGATAATTCTCCAACATTGCCTGTTTTTGTACAGTTTCGTTTACCCATCGTTATCGCTTTATAAAATTTAGCAGTGTTGAAAAAATAACTTCTTTGAGAACTAATTCGTGAAAAAGTCCAAGCAACGGCTGAATCAATTTGAAATTCAAAGGAAACACGAAAAACTGAGCAAAGTGTAGATTTTGACAATTTACTTGGTAATCCGAGCTCATATCACTTTTTCCAAAGAGTAAGATACAAAACAGTCGCTTTGTTTACACCATACCAGTTGGGCACTTCAAAAAGTAAAATCTGCACCTTCATATTTTATCCAACAATCGAAAGATCCATATGTTTGGGATACTTTTCTTGTGATGGTATAAAAGAGGGATTTTTTTAATCTGTGACTCGATTTGTCGTCAAAGATGCCACTTCAATTTTTCTTGGTTCAACAGATTTTCGAGCTGATTTCTATCATCATGACCCATACCCGTATCAATATCTCAACCAAGGCTACGGGAATCAACCAACACTTTCACTTGGACAATCAATCACGAAAGTTTCCGAACATCAGTTGCAAGCTCAAAACCTCCAAGGATTAATTCAAGTTATTGCCTTGATCGCTGTCAGCCTCTTCACGAGTTATATTAATGAGAAAAATAACAAAGGATTTCAAGAACCAGTGGTTAAGAACAACACCAGTAGTAATTCTACACCAGCTCCAGCGCCAATGCCTGTTACAGTAAACCCACGTAAGTAATATTTATTGATCTTACATTTTTTGCTTACAATTAACTATGTTAGAAGGGCACCAGTTAACGGGCACCTAAAATGTCGCCGAATTCAGAAGCCAAATAAACGGTTACTTGACCTTAATGGTTGATATTTAAATGAACCAATTTTTTATGAGTAGAACCCAACAAAAGTTGGCTTTTGGCTAAAATGTTGGCTTGAGTTAGAAAAACATCCCAAAAAAAAGTCGCAAAAACAGGAAAAGAAGTTGTGCAAGTGTGAAAAAGTTTTAAAGATGCGAAACAGTTATGAACATGTGAAAAAAATTTGAAAAATAAACAAGTTGCCAAGATATAAAATTGCTAAATATGTATAAAAGTTGCGACAATTTGATGAAGGTCCGAAAAATGCGCAAAAAGGTGTAAGAATAGAAAACATCAAATTTTGAAAAATGCTTTTAGTCTCGTTGTTTTGTTTTGCAAAAGGCTTGGCACACAATTGCATTTACCAAGTAAGGCAGTAGGTTTCTTCTTTTCATTTCCAAGAAATTAAGATTTATTTCTGTCTGTGTTATGGTATACAATGGATTCTCTTCAGGTGTCTAATGTTAACATTTTTGGAGCGTTTGTTAACTGACTGGTTTTGGGTATTTCTCTAAATCAAACCAACGATGGCAAATATAGCTTACGCGAACCTGTAACTCCCGTTTTTGTCGACTTTCTTAAACAAGAAACAAGGAATAGAATTTTATATCTAAATTCATTAGAAGATCAAATATAATGCATAGCTTAAGTGGTAACCAAGTGCTAATCATAGTCTATCATCAAAATAGTATTGAGTATTGCATATTTTGTAGCAATTAGTACAGTCAGTGAGAACCGAAACCAAAGAAAAACACAAAATAGCTGAAAACTGCTGAGCGTGAATTTAAAGTTGAGAAATCTGAAAATCAGTAAGGAAAGTCGTTGAAGCCAAAAAATGGTTAAAAAAGTGAAAAATTTGATGCACAATGGCACAAATCTTAAATTTTGAAGATTGTTACTTGAAGTAGTCAGAAGGCCAAAGAAAACTCAAAGCAAAGGGAAAATGAAATAGCTGAAAGCTACTGAGCGGGACTTCAAGGTTAAAACATGTGAAAACATGAAAGAAGAAGTGGGTAAAATCGAAAAGATGGCTAAAGGTTTGGATATTTGAGCCAAAAAATATTTTTCGAACTATTTTGTTTGAGGTTTGGTAAGGAGATTTGACCAATCTGTTGGATCAAAATTGCATGAATATAGACATATCTCTCAATAACACGTCCAACCACTTTCGTCCCTAAACTAGGTATTGCTGAATCAGCTCGAAAGAAAGGTTTGTGAAGGGCGTTTTTGTGTCAGAAAGCTTTGATTGTTCCTCAACCCCAGCACTTCCCATGAAAATTGATTTCTTTTTTTCTTTAAGTTATATCAATCCTCTTTAAAGTCCCCGAAGCAGGGGCTGGAATTACCTTTCATCTTACACAAAGCCAAATGCACCCACTTACCACTGGGCAGACCAACGATCAAGGAGAGTTCAGAACCTCGGTAAGTACTTTCTTGCTTTACTTATTGTATGCAGGATGGGTTTTTCCTTCATGGATACGATTCTTTACCTCTGCTGCCAAGAATGTCTAAAAGTAAGTTTACTAAAGCTACAAAGCCATGAGCAAAACAATTTCGAAATTGGCTTTTTATGAAGAACGTCGCACCTCGTTGATGATTCTACATAGAAGTAGAATAACTCGATATACCCAGTGTGATCCTTTTTTATGTGCCACGAACAAGAGAGTTATTAAAGGCTTAAAAATTTCCCGTCCCTTCAAATATAAGGAAAATGCCATTGTTTTCATCGGCCAAATGTGAACAAACATCAAACATTGAAAAATGTTTAACTTCAACTTTGTTACAACTGTTTTTGACTGTTCAGGTGTTACCCAATGTTCCAATTGAGGTGGCCATAAGCGGGACCATAGACGGTGACAAGATAATCAATGTCACTCAGACAATCCCACCGTCTCCTGGAGTCTTCCAGTTTGTCATACCCACCGTCAAGGAAATAGATTTGAATGAGGTATGTTTAGTTGTCATTCTTGCAACTCATCAAGCTACAAGTTACAATTTCAAGCAAGACCTGGATATTTTTGCAAATTTGATCTCGTTTAAAACATGGCCAACACCACTCATTGAAAAGACTTATTATTTCATTTTAGGGGGAATTCATGGCGGTTTTGACCTGGCCTTCAGCTGTTCTTGATCTCGATTTAGCGGCCTTGGGGATAGCTTACGGATCATGCCATTGTTTGCACTTCTTTGGTGGCGACGAGGGCCCATGTGATATGGGAGGAAAAGTTGTTCTCCAACAGGATAACATCTTGAACTCTGGCATTGAATCCCTGAGGTTTGGTTATCGATATGCAGTTGCCCGGTCCAATAATTCTCTCGCAGGGAGAAACTCGAGGGAGAGATATGACATTTTTGTTCATAATCCAGAAGAGTGAGTAGAATAATAGATAAAACCAGTTCAGATTCAATTGATGAGTAATAATACCAATGTACATACAATGTTACCATCGTTAACTTTGAAAGTTACTACCGTCCTCAAATATGTCACTGTCTTGTGCAATTGGCGGCTTCATAGAGCTTGCTGATTGAATCAGGTTTTGGTAATTGTTCGATTTAATAGCAGGGTCTATTCCAGTTTGATCGTAATTAATACTGCTAAATATATCCCCACTTAATTCAATGTTCCCCGCTATCACCCATTCATATGAATTACCTAAGTCGTTTTAAAATGTCTTTCTGATTGATGAAGCTTCTAACAAATGACTTGACGTAGGAATTTATCAAGATCTATTTCGTGGTTATCTACCATACGCCTTGTAGGACCACATCTTCTTCATCTTGAACCCAATAGCCATTAAGAGTCAAAAGTTAAATTGGGACAAGATATTGGGAGGCGACGTGGTGCAGCTCTTAGCGCAGTTTCTCAAGGTCAAAGTCCCCACTTCCATTGTACGTTTTTCTATTCCCAGAAGTACAGACTAACAGAACCATCAGAAAAGAGCTAATCTGATGCGGACACGGTAATGCCTGAAGGTACCTTAACTGGACTTTGTGACGATTGGCTTTTCTGACCAAGAGAGGCTCAATCTTCCAAAAATAGCACCCCAATCACAAATAGTGTCAATTGATTGCATCATTGCATTGTTCTTTCCACAGCTAGAATACAGAAAGTCAGTTTTGAGAATTCTCGAAAAATAGTGCGACAGAAAACTAAACAACTTTTTATTCGTACTTTTAGGGTACCGAGCATAGCGAGATCCGGTGCAATCATCACAGTCTTTTACGGAAAAACTTCGAAAACGGTCAATGTCCCAACCTCGGACCCCAACTCAAATAGCTTGTGAGAGAGGATATTTGTCAACCCATGCTTTGCATACACAATCCATGGACCTTACCAACAATTTTAACTGAGTTTCAGATTTTGGTTTGCGGGCTCTTTCAATGTGGACACTGGAGTATTTGAAGAAACACCCGTGTCTGAGTCTTTTGTTGATCTGAGAACCCAAGGTGATTGTACAGAACTTATCCAAAAAAACTACGGTGGTATTTAAGAAAACGTACACCACAGCATCCAGAGGATCTACGATTGAATCAACTTACCATACGGTAAACAGGCTGGTTTCAGGAATGATGAAGAAAAAAATGTTTTTTTTTTCATACACGATGTCACCCATTTTTTTGCTATTTATCGAAACATTAAATCCACATTCATTCATGCATTTTGTATATATAAAAAAAATGACACATCTGGGCTAGGAAATGAAGAAAGCATCAATATTTATTTCAAGTGGGTAAAGTGCATAGATTTGTAATCGGTGATAAAAAGCTTTAAGTCAAAAAACAGCTGTGTAGTACGATTCTAAAAGCTATAGCCCCAATAGTAATTGCACCCCTGACAAAGCTTTTAAATATGTCTTTTGTGTCTAGCTTCATTCCAGAAAAATGGAAAACGGTCAAGGTTATCCCCACCTTTCAAAAGCCGAAAATTTCAGAATTACAACTCCTTGTGGGTGGTGCTCACCCACAAGTATAAAACATAGCGTAGTCGGTTAACTGGCCGTGGCCCTCTGTTCTCCCGTGAAGCTCTCCCCAGTGTGAGGGGTTTGGAGCGTGTGAAGCTCCCCTCAGTGCGAAGGATCGAGCGTGCTCTCCTCGTTGGAGAGGATTGAGCTTGTGGAGGCAGTGGGCCTTGCTGCTGGCAACACCCCGGGAGGACCCGTGACCCTTTGTGGGACGGCCTCGTGATCCTTTGTGGGACAGACTCGTGATCCTTTGTTGGACGGCCTCGTGATCCTTTTGCATGAAAATTGTGAGTGCACTTATTTAGCGCTTGATTTTAAATCGTAATGGTATCTACTTAACCGCTCTTTATTTATGTGGCATCTTATGGACCAAATTTTATCGTTTTTAGCCGTATTGCGGCATATTTGAAATCAACCAGACAGACTAAAAGGAGAAATAAATCGTGAACTCAAAAAAATATTTACCATTGCTCCAAAATCAACTTACCCGAACTGTGGTGTGTGAAAACTAAATTCATGATAATGAACCAAAAAAGTGGCCATCATGATTGGAAAATTGAAATAGATGCTTGCAAAAAAGCTGAAGTGGGTAGCACAAAAACGAAGGAAAGGTATGTCAAATTTCTAGGAATGAGAATAGAAAACAAATTAAGCAGGCATTCACATACAGAATACATTGCAAACAAGCTTCGAAAGACCCCTTTTAGCTTGAACCGAGGCTAAAGATCAGTGCCCGTAAAAGGCAAGTTTATAATGGTTTAGTTCGAAGTACAATATAATACGGACTTGAGTTCTATGGTTAAAGTACCGAAATGAAATGTTTGATAATAATGAAAACAAAATTATTACCTTGTTTGCAAGACAGTTAGATTTCTTTCGATATCAACAAGTCGAAGGCCAACTCTTCACTGCCTTCAGTAGCAAGCTATGAACGAAAGGTGAACTGGCGGACCTATATAAAATTATTCGTGGACGACTTGTACGTATTTCTTTACATCTGTGCCACTTCAGATCCACATCTGAAAGAGAATTTCTTGAAATCAGAACACTTAATCGTATTGCACGATCAATTGAGGTCACCCAGTCCATTCTTCAAGCAATGGGAGGAACAACTTTACCAATCGCAAATTTGGTGAGTCACCAGAAAGGCAAGTTTCGCTTCCAAAAGAAATGTGCGTCACCAAACCTCGCCAGGAAGTGCTTTCGTTGTGGACATTCTCCTCATCCAAAACACGAAGGCTGTCCCATGAAGGACGCCATCTGCCATAAGTGCGGAAAACTTGGCCACACTCTACCCTTTTGCCAAAGCCCTCAGAAAGGCTCTTCCCATGCTTCTAATAAGGCACAATCTGCCTCAGTTCAAATTGTGCATGTGTCTACGCAAACCAACACCCCCAGGGTGGATTTACTTGTCAAACCACAAAGTGGAGACAAGTTCGTCGGTTCAGCTAAACCCGACACGGTGTGGTTGCAAGTGTTAGTGTTATTGCAAAACCGTTAATACAGCGATACTTCATACCCGTTCAGCCAACTCAAGTGCGATTATCCGCTGCCAATGGGACTTCCATTGCAAGTGAGGGTTCGGTATTATTAACATTATCCGCTGACGACAGAAACTATGTGACAATCAAGGCCATAGTATCATCGGAATTGAGAGATCCGTTCCTCGTGGGATGGAAAGACCTCCAAAAGTTGAAAATTATAACAGACAATTTTCCCTATATTTCATTCCAAGACACTGATGAGACCAAAGTGTCTATGGACCCGAATATCAAGGAGACCAATCAACTTATTCACGATTATGAGGACGTCCTGAAAGATTCACTGACAAACGTACCTATGTCAGGCCCTCCTATGAAAATTGAGCTTCAGGGAGAGATTGTATCCCGAAAAATTTTGACTGTAAGAAAAGTGCCCGTTCACGTGCAGCAAGATGCGGATCTGTTAATTCTGGATATTATCAAGTCAGGCGTTATCAAGCCCGTAACTGTGCCCACAGATTGGCTCAGTCCGGCGTTCTTCGTTCCAAAAGATTATGGGAAAGGAGGAGTTCGCAAGGTCCCGGACTACCCCAGTTGAACAAGTTCGTCAAACGTCCAGTAAACCCCTTCCCATCCAGTTTGAATATCATCGATAGCATTGCCAGTGATTCAAATTATTTTGTCAAGCTCGACACTATGCAGGGATACTTTCAGATCCCATTGGATAAGGACAGTAATCTCCTCACCGCATTCTTATTGCCTAGTGGAAAGTAATGTTATACCAGAGCACCTATGGGTCTCAACGCCAGATCTGATGAATGGTGTTTGAGGTCAGACCAAGCCTTATACTGTTTACCCGGTGTTCTAAAACTCGTGGATGACATTTTCGTCCAAGCTTCCACTCTCGAAATGCTATTTGAACAGGCCCGATCTGTTCTTGATAGATGCAGGAGATTTGGTATCCTCATCTCCAAACGCAAATTCTCGGTTGGACAAGAATTCAAATTTGCACGCTCTCTCGTTTCCAACAGGGGTACTCGCCCTGATCCAGCCAAAATTGAAGCAATCGCTCAATTTCCAGAACCAATCAAACCTTCATTGTTCAATTTGCTGTCCTCAAATATTCGTAGAGTATGTAGGAGTTGATCCAGTACCATGTTTTCAGTGAGACTTGGACATGTTTTTGACTAAAATTCATGATCAATCCTATATTTAAGGGCTAGCCAGATCCGCCAACTCTAATTCGTTGGTCGATCAAATAATAAATATATATAAAACTTAAGTAAAATGAATAAATTTCTCGTCTTGAAGTGCTTGGATTCCAATCCCAGTAGCGGTAAGGAAGCTGACTCAGCCGAGGAATTGTAAAATGACCTCAATGCACTCCACATGCATTGCCAAGGCAACGGCTTTCAAGTCAATTCCATCAAGACAAAGGCCATCCTTTTTCATTAAGACCGCCTGTCTCCCACACTTGCTTCCATATCAACAACAGTCCGCATATACAACCTCTTTTTTTTTTATAGCCATGACATTAACAAAGGTCGCAACAAGATAATGTTATTGTTATTTACCTTACAAAAAGGCCAAGCAAAACGGAAGGCACGAATTGTGTAGTAGTAATTGGTATCAAATAATGAAAGCAAGACAAAGGCCATCCTTTTTCATTAAGACCGCCTGTCTCCCACACTTGCTTCCATATCAACAACAGTCCGCTTATACAACCTCTTTTTTTTTTATAGCCATGACATTAACAAAGGTCGCAACAAGATAATGTTATTGTTATTTACCTTACAAAAAGGCCAAGCAAAACGGAAGGCACGAATTGTGTAGTAGTAATTGGTATCAAATAATGAAAGCAAGTTACAAAACCTAAGAAGAAGGTCATATATCCTGATTATTTCGGGTTCGAAAGGGACTAATGCTCATTAATAATACAGATATTGTCGACGACCCTTTGCATTAAAAATACATTGGGTACAAGTGGGTCCAGATAATATCGAAAAGAGAGGTTCTAGGAGATCGATAGTTACTTACTATTACGAATCGGACATCGACTCGGAATTGACCGATGGTGAAATAACTTGGATGAGAGTGTCCAAAACTTGAATAAGTATATTTAAAATGAGACCTTACTGTAGGGCAGAGGCTTATCGAATCGGAGTTGATGACTGTTGAATGTTAGAACATCAACTGTCCTCTTCTTCGTTAGGTGTCTTCATTGATAGCTTTCTTTCTTCTAATTTATGACTCTTACATAAACATGGGTTTGTTATTGGCATTGGCATGTGTTAGATGAACATCTTGCTGATTTCACCTATACACATCTAGGCCTACGAAGGGGGGAAAGAGATTAAGGTAACGGCTTATTATTTTCGGGTTATCAGGGTTCCTGTTCTGTTATGGGTTGTATGTATGTCGGCATATTCTTCTACAACTGACATGGGTAACTGGGAATCCTGAATGACATCATCGACTCTTCTGGATTGGTATTTCATGGACTTAACCTTTCGCACTATAAATTTCGTAAGCCTGTCTACTTGCTATCATAACATGGACTTATTGGCGCCTCCGTTCTCGAAGGATCGTCGTCCACTATCATTCGCGGACAACTCTGGCGAATGGTGTTTCACGATATTACTTAGCCATCATTATGTCAAAAGTAATCCTCCTGGGGAAAAGCCTTATAGGATATAATTAAAAAATGCATTGGCCGTTGGAAGTGCTCACTAGAACTGATTGTTCGGTACAAAGACGAGATTGAAGGTCGGTAGAAATCCAATGAGTTACTTTCAATTGAATACCAAATGCAAGTATCAATGCCCTGGACATCCTCTTAGTTAAATTGCGTGAATATGGCAACGTCCAAGTTGCAATTCCTCAGTCCAAAGGACACAGTGTGGCTCAAAATTGGAAATCAGAATTAATACCCCGGGTCGCGGCACCAAAAAGAGAGGGTAAAATGTTCCGTACAAGGTCTCGCTTTCCCAAAAATAGCGTAATTCCCAAAACAGCAACAGAACTATCCAGTCTCTGACGCTAGCAATATGTTGCTTGCCAAGATAGCGTCTAAATATCCAAGACAGATAAGGAAAATAACGTCACCGTCAAATTTGGGGAAGTTACTTTGTGTTTTAAAGCTTTTAAAGGTTTTAGTACCTCTATTGTTTTGAAAAGTGCCCTAGTGACCTCCCAAAATTTATGTTGATATCATCATTCAGCTGCTACTTAAAGGAGTCAATAACACGCAACAATAAGAATCTGTGAGCTGTTGAAACAATCTTCGGCATGGTTATGATTACCCAAGACGAGTCCGAGTTCTGTAAAGACAAAGAAATGTTGCCGTCACCCCCTGTCGTTAAACCGTTTGATGTTAGTTTACCAACTCAATTACTTACTGATGCTTCGAAACTCTCTTGGACATGGATTTGCCCTCATCCAATAGCAACCCGCAATTAATGGCGAAGGCAAAATTCGTCCGGTTAAATGTGGATCATGCGCTTGTCACCAGCACAGAAAAACGATTTTCTTAAATTGATTATTTTTCCCAAAAAGGCAACTATTTTTTCGAAGTCCAATCATTAGTTTCGAGCTAGAGGCACACTCCAGTCTGTAACTTTCAAGCGATTATGCCACCTCTGGGCCTTGATGAGAAACTCACAAATACGAAATGTGGCCATTTTTGGTACTAGGCAAGCCGCTCTAATCCTTCTTCAAAGAAAGTCACCATTGTTTCGTTTAAGGGTTCATATTTTATTCTCTGCCTTCCGGCCTTGCCATAGATGATTTGTCTTCTTCAAATGAAACTGGGTTTCGCACTCCACGATTTTTGGCTGAACCTGGGTAAAATACTCAATACTAAGCCTTTTGATTTCCATCCTAGTTGGTAAAATTGATGAACGAAGTGACGTTCCAATAAACAATTGTTGCGTGTCGATATGCTGGGGAAAGGCTTTCTTGTCCAATAAATATCTACATCCATTTTGAGGAATTGGACATTCTATGAATGATGGATTTTGGATTGCAGTAGTTACCAGCAATGCTTCTTTTCAACAAGCAGCATCTAAGCTCAAACATATTAGACCATTAGCTGGCGTGGAGGTAAAGAAAGAAAAAAGGTTAAAAAGTATCAAATGTGACCGGCAGGTAGAATTCAATAAATCTTTATTCAGTCAGTGCCCATAAACAGAAATACAAATAGGAAGAAACAACGCCCACGCATTCCATACCGTCATCAACAACGCGCTGATTGATCCCCACAAAAGTCATAGAGTTGACTTGCAATTTCCTTTTGCATTGTGCATCACTGGTATCTTGTGTTTTAATTTTCTATGAAAAAGACAGTCAGGCGGTTCTTTGAGTTTTTTTTTTTTTGTACGATGCCAATCAAAAATACGCCATTTATACAGATGGAAAGTAAAAGAAGAGATTTTGAGTTTATTTCTCAAAAAACTTGCCATTCCCTCTCAAGAAATTGCCTACTGCCTCTGTTTCTCTACTCTTTTCAGACTCATTACCCGGTGTTTCATCAAAGTCTAAAAAGTCGTTTCTCCCACACACCAATAAATTCAGACTAGGGACAAAACTTAGGTCCTGCAATTGCTTCAGGATTGTCCACCAAACCACCCGCAGAACTCGATTTGTAAAAGCAACGTTGGTAATACATGGAACTCGGCAGACCAGCGTAAGTGTACACCTCGCAGTTTGGTATTATCTGGCACTGGGCTTTGCAATCTAAATGAGAATTCACCACTGGGCCAGGGGTAAAAGGTCCCCCAAGATCGTGACGAAAGTAGTCCACGTTTTTTAAGGAACAATCTGAAAAGATTTCAAAATCAAGCAATCATATCTTTTTTCTTAATCTGAGAACATTAATACATTCATAATATCTTAATAGAATAATAATGATAATATCTTAAACATTAAAAATCGCGTGACTAATTGAGTTTTTCAAATATAGGATTAGTTCAGCAATTGGATTACATTATTATTGCTTTTTGTTCAGATTGACTTTGGAATTTACATTTGGTTAAGAAGTATGGGCTTTAAAAGAATTTGTGTCTTCTTAGCCAGTGTCACGCAAATGTTAAGTACAAGCTGAATTAACTTGAGCCTTTTTGATGTTAAAGTAATCAAACAACGGTTCAAAAATCAATTCAGAATTGCTGAGCTGATAATTTCATTGCATGATACGTTTTTTTCTACAGCAATGAAATCTATGCAACCTAGATTTTTTTCAGTTCCTAGGATAAAATGTTGAAACGAAGACAATACTGACCTATCGGAGGCACCTGCGCAACACAACGCTTTTTGTGTTCTTGGCACATTATAGGTTGGAAAAGATATTCAGGGAGGCAGCGTGAGGCATCATCTTCGGGGTCGATGAGATTGGCAGAGCCAAATGAGCTGTCTTTGTCCCAAACACTTTTGCAACATGCGTTCTTCATTTGAACTGGATGTGTGTAAGGACATTCAATGGGTGCTAAAATCAATGTGTGACATGATTAAGGCTTTCATTAACCGACCCAAAAGCATCGCACTCACTAATCACTTCGGGCCTCGTTGAGCACCAATTGGCACTTTTACACGGAATAGAATTGTCGTCATAACAAAGCGATGCTGGGTCATACCAATCCAAATCTTTGCTGTAATCATTGATCCGATGAAACCTTTTACAGCAACGAGTTCCATTTGCCAGAGCCCAAGGATGAGATTCCGGGCATAAATCAGCCCCTAGAATTATGAATAAGGAAATGTAACCGGATGAACCTGATATTACCGCCACTGACTCACGCCACGTAATCTCTATCTTCTTGTGTTGCAAATGCTGTTACAAGCATATATAACTTACTATATTGTATGATGACCGGATGGGGGCTGTTGACTAGATATTCGTTGATCGTGTGTGGAGGAATTTATAATAAGGGAAACTGTCTATGGCGAGTATGATGGTGGGAGCAAAGGCAATGTGTAAATGGAAAATGGATATCTGTGACTAGAATATAACATCTCCCTTCCCGGGGAAGGGGGGTAGGGTTGACAAGGGGGAGAGCACAAAATATCCTATGAGGCCTGGTGGGAATGACTAGAGAGTTGTGACAATTGACTAGGTGAGCATGAACATAATAGATAAATTATGTATAGATGACTAGAGTTGTTTGATTTGGTGATTAGAAGGATTGACTAAATGTTAAAGGGTTTGACTCAGATCCATCCTCCATCCGGGTCACCACATCCACCAGGCCTCCCCAACCATCCAGGCATTGATGTTACCCCCAGCGCCTCTGACACCCCACGGTCGACCTGGCCCAGTCACCGCTGCATCCACGGAACTTCCGTTGCACCCGCGGGAGGGTCACTGTAACCACGGGCCTTCAGCACGCATCACGCTCTCGCTGCGACCACGGCCATCCGGCTGCACCATGCCCACCCGCTGCAACCACGGCCATTCCGCACGCATCACGTCTCTTCTGGGCCCAAGTTCCGCAATGGCGTCCTCAGTCGTCTTGGGGAAGGTTCTTCCGCCTGGAGGCGGCTACTACCGGCTGTGCCATGTATGATTACGGAATGGGGGCTGTTGACTAGATGTTTATTGCTTATTTGTGAAGGATATTATTTAGAGAGAAATCTGAGCTCTGGCGATGAAGTGGTGGGGGCATGAGTAAGGAATAAATGTAAATGTTCATCGAAGATTCAGTTGAACTAAAAACGAAACTGAAAATATTAACGGGGACCCTATCATTCAGTGTGGTCAGAATTATTCATAGAAGAGTGTTTGATTTTTTGGCCTCTAAGACGACGATTTCCTAAATCGGAACGACCAAATTACTCTTCTCAGTCACAAAATTAGAGCTATTGTACACACAATCAACAAGGTCAATCAAAATGGTTGCTCCCAGATTGATTAATAATATCATTATCAAAATGAACAAGAGCCTCCCAATTCCTAGAATAGATTATGGCCTAACTATTTTCAGTATCTATAAAGATAGCGCAAATAACAAAATTTCAAAAATAATAAGGCTTGAGATGAGCTAAAGGATCGAAGTAAAATGCTCATACTGATGCAACATGATTTTAAATAGATCATCCCCTCCGAGAAAGAATTCAAAGGGTAACCGCTCAATTGGGGCTTTTCAGTCATGACTTGTACCCCGATCTTTTATTCCTTTATCCATTTCCTGCGTTAAACTCCAATAAATATGAACTCTGACAAAGACAATCTTTTAGCCAATAAAAAAGCCACCTAGTCATCAACGAAGATTCAAATTAACTATCCTCTCAATGGGCAAAATTTAGATTATTTCTTCTGCTCGTACTCACAAGCAGAGGGTGCAATATAAAGGAAACCCAATGTTCTATTTTCGTGATGTTGACAAACTGAGAAGTAATAGTTTGCTGGACATTAGAGTTTAGATAAAATTCGGCATGTTTCCGCATAAAACTTTTGAACACATCATTACAGTCCATACGAGTTATAACATTGATAAACATATATTTAAAAAATGATTGATATTCAAGAGCCTTTTCAAGCTCCCTTAAATGAGCCAACTGTTTTCCCAATTTTTTTAAAGCTCCGTTTTAATTTTTAGCACGTGCCTACCTTTTTGATATGAGTTAGATTCGTGGTATCTCATAAAATCGAAGCTGCTTCTAATGATTTTGAAAGGTACGAAAACGCCGTGATGAGTCTGGGATTTTTGGTCAAAACATATTTGGATATATTTTTTACAACTCCAGATTTACCTATCAGCGCCACGCAACGCTTCTTATTTGCTTGGCATGCGGACGTTTGAAACAGGCCCCCGTCTTGACAACATTTGGGATCATCATTATCCACAATACGGCCACCATCACAGTCACTATCATTCTTTTTCCACATGCTTTTGCAGCAAGCGTTCTTCATTTGAATTGGGAAAATATTTGGGCACGGATCAGGTTCTAGTAACGGTAAGGACTGGTCATGCTAAATCTATGATAATATCATGACAGTCCAACAACCCACCCATGAACTCCTGTCTTGTTATGCACAATTTGCGATTTGGACAAAAAATAGAATTGTTGCCATAGCACAATGACTCAGCATCATACCAATCCAAATCTTTGCTGAAATCATTGGCTTGATGAAATCGTTCACAGCAGCGAGTTCCATTAGCCATCGCCCATGGGTGAGATTTGGGGCAAGGCAAAGCCACTGCAATTGAAACAAGGGTAAGTCTATCAAACACAAAAACCTGTGGGCCTGAAGAATTGACGAAAACATGATACAACGGGCATTTTTTTAACATTATTTATGCCTTTTCGCTTGCTGCGCCTCGATTTGAGTTGAAGACACTCAATTTTCACCGCACGCTTGGAATGGATTATTCAAAAAAGCAAGAGTTGAAAGCCTTTTTTAGAATACTGTTTGCATGAAATATGAAACTCCCATTGGAGCGAACAAATTTATGATTCATAAATGATTATTGCTTTAAATTAACACGCAATGGCGAATGAAAAACATTTGCATAATATGCCTCATGGTTAGGAATAAACCTTTATTGCGTCAGGACGATTGTGGGCGTCATTTTGAAAAGATTGAATGGCTTAGAGTATAAGAGTATAAGCAAATCAATAATTAACCCACTAATCATGGATCTAAAACTATCTATTACTTAGAACAAGGATGTAGATAACGTTACATATCTCTAGGATTGAAGTTGCGCCTCTTTTCACATCCTGCTCTATTTATGCTCCTCTTTCTTGTTCTTCATTGTCCAAACCGTGTAGCTCGCAATTCAGAATTTCGTTCACTTGCAAGATTGTCGGCAAATCAAATTCCATGTGAACTCGCGCGAAAGCCTTGCCTTGCCAGGATTTATCATGAGTTACGTTTTACGTAGGTGTCCTCATTCAAGGACATAAGGACATGGCGCCTTACGAATCTGGCTGAAATCACTTGTTGAGAATGTTAGCAATCGAAAAAGATGTTTTGTGCTCTCGTCGTCTTTGAATGCATTCAATCCTCTGGGCGTGGCTCCTATCCATCAACACCGAGAATGCGACCAAAGCAACTGTAGTGGCCCAAAACATTTCACAATCATTCAGTCCTCTTCTCTCCAGAGAAGGAGAGCTGAACTCAAGACCCCTTGTTTCAGTCCCTACCATCGAGAGTTGAGGGGTTAAATGCTCCAAAAACTGTGAAGTGCAAAAACGAGTGAAACATTGGACACTTGGGAGCAATACACAATATCACGAATTGAGGAGCGCCGAGTCAGTCCAACAAAGGTTGAAGTAGAGAACCTACTCTCTTCATCTGCCTCGTCCCGGATGACAGGCGTGTAGAAATGAGCCAAACAGCCAACCAAAAACTCGGATATTCCCAGGACAAAATTCCTCCTCCATTGTCAAGAACTGTTTGCCTCAACATAAGGAACAGTAGTGGAGAAGGTCCACGATTGCCTGGAAAAGCAACACCATCCCTTTTTCCAGTCCTTCACGAAATCCGAGATGGATGTGGCCTTCAAGAAGATGAAGAGCAAAGTCCCCTCAACATCAGGTATATCTCCCTTCCAACTTTTACTTCTCCGGACCCAAGCCCAGCCACTCTTTTAAGAATTCTTCAGCCTCGCCCTCCATTCTTCTTTCTTCCCACCAGAGTGGATGCAGTCAAGTACGATTTTCATTCTTATGAAGGGGCCAAGGGACATTCCAGATAACCATCGGACCATCGCCTTGGAAAGCTAATTTCTGAAGATGATGTCTACCGGGAAGCCCCTCTACCACCATGGCAGCTACTCTCCACTATGAAATTGTACACTCATTACTTAACATCATTAATAAGAGGAGATAGCTTTAATGCTTTGTGGCTTTCTCCAAAGTATTCTGAGGGCCTGACCAAACGCAGGTCTTCCTCAAACTCCAAATGTAGGGAGTTTTCAGGGCCAAGATTGGAGACAAGAGCAATAGACTTCCCATCAAGAATTCTCCTCTTCCAATAGTGCTTCAACTCTTCGAGACATACATCAACCCAATTTTCCTTTACGGCCTTCACCTTTGTCTCCCAAACTCCGCCCAATACTCCCTCAAATGCGCCAATGGCAGCTTCACCAAATTCCTTAATCGATACCTGTGCGTGCACCAATATGCCAACAATGCATGGACGCATTTTCTATGCAAAACTGAGCTCCTCATCATCGGGTTGGCAAGGGTAGTGTCCAACAGTGTTGGGAACCTGACCTTTCCGAAGGTGATGTCAGGAAATATGCTGTCCTTCCCGGACAAAGACTTGTCAACATCAAACTGTAATTGGCCTCCTTTGATGTTTAATTTGCTTCCCTTTATTATTTGTAGGGATATACCTAGACATTATTGACCCCGTAAAATGTTTCAAGTCAGACTTGAACCAAATTTTTAGCCTTACACATTTTTTATTCTAGATCAACCCTACATTGGAGGCCTATGGTAGTCTCCCTAATGTTTTCTTCTAAAATTTTGGGGACTACTCCTTGCGGCAATGATATTTCCCCTGAAAAAATGAAAAAAAAGAACGAATGTTGTAGAAGTGAAAAAAGTGTTATTGACCTTTTTGACAATACTCGTTTGGTATTCTTTGAAAGTGAAGAGAACTTGATGAACACAAGAGTAAATGCTTAACAAACCCTCTCCTTCTTTCCGATGAAAATTCGGCCGCATTGTTGTACCAAGTATAATTGGATCGGATCTGGCCAATTCAATCATGATATGAAGAAATGCCAATAACTTGCAGCAGCGAACTTGAAATACCATAATGCACTCTATAGATTAAAGTAAAGTTGATGTGTTCAACGGCATTAGATATCTAACGACTGAATGAAAATATGCAATTTGTAATGAATCGGACCATGAGCTTCCTTTTAGTACATCAATATTTTATAGTTGTGACCTCTGTTGTTGCCGTTTCATGATTACGCTATTTACATAAGTGGGCACTGTCAGTCTATTTATGTACAATATCTCATTTTGATGTGGGCGACAATCACAGCGTTGGTGTTCAGGAATTTTGGCTTCCTGTTGAAACGAAATAGTTTTGTCCGTTAAGTTTCACGCTCAATACACTTTTAATGCTGTACATGTTCTTGACCTTCTATGAAACTCAGTATATGACCGATGAGAATAAGATTGATTGACTGATGAATTGAGCGAACTTAGAAGCCCTTGACCGATATGTCACTCCAATAAAAGGCAAGCAAAGGCCAATACAATAAAAAATTGTACAAAAAATAGAGGTTATTCAGCCTTTAAGTATTTTTCACCTTCTTTGGTAATACAATTGACCGAAGTATTTAATTCTACCAAAATTGATCTTGATCATTTCTTTTCAATCATATGCTTCCATGAACTGACATCGCCTTGGGGGACTTGTTGTATTTGGTCCCAACTAGTCCCCTGTGTTTAGAATACAGTACCCTAGTCCCAATGAGACAATTACAAGGATACTTGAAATAGTCTAGTTCGGAACGATAACAGAAATCACTCGCGCAACCTCTTGAACAGAATCGGTTGTCTCTAAAAAATAGGTTAGAGACGAGTTAAAACCGTGAGCAATTCTTCGGAACATTTTCTATTTCTAGCTAACGCAACTTTATATTATACGGAGAGCATCATTGCATTCCAACAGTTTCACACAAGCAGACAAAAGGTGGGAATTGAAGGAACAAATCAACCAAGTACCAAATGAACCTCATATTAGAGGGAGGATCAAGGACCTCTTGCCATGATCTACCTTGTCAAAGGCCTTGGCAAAGTCAAAATGTAGACTACATCAACTGATTTATGGCTCTCTAGTGCCTCAATTACCTGCTCTAAATGCTCAACCAAGAGGGTAACCGTGCTAAAATGTGCTCAGAACCCATGCTGGCTAGGAGGAAGTACTTCATGAATGTCAAGAAATTCAACAAGTTTGTACTTTATGATATTCTCCAACACCTTCGCAATATATAATTCGCAGCAATTGAGACTTTAACCAGAATATTTAGGCGTAATAGGTGTAGTATATTATTGAACAATAGAATATATGTTTTATCCCATGTCTAGTAATTACATAAAATCGGGGTTCCTGTGGAGAAGCGAGACGAACCTGCTGCCTTTCTTCTCCTCAATTTCATAGATCTAAGCGACATTGCTTTCAGATTTACAAACCGGCAAAAAATCAGCAGCCGACCAGAGACCACTTCTTCTAGTGGTCTGTTCCCCAGCCAATTCCGAATTACAAACCCAAAGATCTATTTTCATGCTCGCCTTTATTCCTTTTAATATCTACTGCCCTCTTCATTAAAACAAACCTAAAAGCCTTTTAAAAACCCATTGTTATGCTTCTTTATGTAATACATCTGACACATCTGACACCTGGTTCATATCAACACATGGAGTAATGTTGAAATTTTATGTTAAATGTTTTTTACACCTACGTCTTAGAAGTTGTATTCGTATATTGCTTGAAAAATTTGAAAATCGACAAAGCTTTTGACTGGAATATATTGTAACATCCACAAAATTGTGTTGTTTCCATTATTAGTATAAAAGATATTCTTTGCTGTGGTATTCGATTTTATTGCATTAAAAAGTTCTACGTCTTTGAAGTTGTAAATGTTTTGAATCGTGGGTGACCAGATAATTGAACGGCAAAAAATTGAATCAGATTGGTTTTACTCTTTTTAAAGTTTAATTCCGGGCTTTCAAACTTATCCGGAGTGAAGCTGAGGCTCAAATGTATATTTGGCCATCAGAATTCTGGTAAAGATAGACGAGAACCATTACCATAGTTCAGATTAACAACCAGGCAGATTTTCTTTCCGCCCCAAGTATGCAATTTTTGAGAAGCCGAATTTTTGCACAGGTATGTGGGAGGACTTTTTTTAGCCTGTCCTATATATTTTCATTATGCCGTTTGTGACACGAAATCCAAAACGAGCAAACTATGAAACTTGGTTAGTGGTGAAAAATGGCAATAATATAATCGTTCGCAATTCAAGTTTAAGTAAACAGTCAACCTTAGGTTTTCGAGATCAAGTATTGACCTTCATGATTACTCATAATCTATTATAAAATACCTCTAAGAATCCATAATCTGATGATTTGTCACCATGAAAATGACATTATAATTCAAGTTTGTTACGGCAAAAACAACGCCCTGAAAATGATTTTAAACCTTGAAAGATATCTTCAATACTTTTATTGCTATTAACCTTTTTAAGTCTTTTGAATTGATTTTAAGTGATTATTAACCAATATTTTTTGCTACTTTGTGCCTCTCTGTTGATGTGCAGATCGTTTTACAATGACTTTATACCAAAGTGGGCCAATGCTAATAGCTTTACCGCAGAAGTGGGCCAAATCCGGTAAAACGTACAGGGAGATAATTTAGTTGTACTCAAATTATTACGCATTGGGCGGCTCCTTCCCGTCCTTTTGATCTAGAACTTAGTTCTTGGTTAAGGATAACCGACTCTAGGTGCGCTAATAGGCCAAGTACAAGGCGATCCCGAGCCGCTAGTTTCAACAGATCCACCATTGCTTGCCCGTCCGACTTGCAACACTCTGCAATTCCCGGAACCTTCTTTTATTTCATTTGAGTGCTTATTTAAGGAGCCCGGTTTTATTTGCACTTTGCGTCATGATCGACAAAACTTGGCCATGAATATAGGTCTTTGGACATTTCGGGGAATTTTTTGTTGCTTGCCTAAAGTTGATTGGGAGTCGAAAACGATGCATTTGGGGACTCGGCGTCTTCGAAAATTTCTGGGAATGCACCGTCTGAGAGCTTTTGATTTTTTTCTATTTTTTTCAGATAAGGTTGTGGAACATCCTCTCGGTTCTTCTCAGATTAATCTACGTTGGGTGAAAAATTGGCAAAATGGTACGCTCTTGGAGATTAACCTTTGAATTTTGTAACCAAGAAGTTTTATTGCTTTTAGGAATAAGAACAAAAATATCAATTTATTTATTGTACACAGACAGTCACTCAATAGTAAATCTGTTATCGTCTTCTCTATAGAAGCTTTGAATTTCAGCGTTATTGGGCGTTGTGATGGAGGTTGTTATAAACACGTTGGAATTGTAGCTTTGTTCAGGGCTGTAATTGGTGAAAGCCTTCTCTATGGTGACTCATTGTTCCCGAATTTGCCAAAGACGCGAAACCCTTGAAACTCATTCTCCTTTTGGCAGGAGAGTCATAATTATTTATGTATATACTTACTTGGAGCTTTATAGCAGGTTTGTTACGAGGAGGTCGAAACTCTGAACGTGCTCAG